>NC_056728.1:132896724-132906724 GCF_019279795.1 Protopterus annectens
ATGCCTCATGAGTGATCCATGAATCCAATGGTTGCGAAAGAGATCTTTGACAAATGGGGCCAGCCTTGCTGCAATCTATTTGCCACTCACCTGAACACCAAATGCAGCAGCTACTTTGCCCTCATTCCCCATCCGGGGATGTCACCCAGGGATGCTCTAGTTCACGATTGGCCCCCGTGAGTTCTCCATGCCTTTCCTCCCTTTCCACTTATACCCAAAGTGATACAGAAAGCAAGACAGTTGAGGAGTTCCTTGATCCTCATTGCTCCTTACTGGCCTCGACAAGTTTGGTTTCCTTTCCTGTGGCCCTACCTTTTGGAGGAACCATGGATTCTGGATCCATCTCCAGATCTCCTGATTCATCAATCGGGACAGTTCCACCCCTCCATCCACACCCTCGACAGCTTAGCTGCTCCAATTCCACGTATAGCCAGGTGCATTCCCTTATCTCCAATGGTCAAACACATCCTAATTTCATCCCATAAACCTTCCACTCAGAAACTATATTCTAACAAATTGAAAAGGTTTTCCCTTTGGGCTACAAACCGGGGCTTAGATCCATATACAGCTCCTTTAGAATCCGTTTTATCCTTCCTAACAACAATTTTTCATGAAGGAGCGACAGCTGCTACAGTTGAATTTCAATTAGCTACCATTTCCAATTTCCATTTTGGTTTCATGGGAAATCCAATCATGCAACGCTCCCTCTGTAAAATCTTCTTAAAAGGAGTTCTTAGGCCCCCAATAAAACAACCTTTAGAACCTTGGGACTTAAATTTAGTCCTCTCATCTTTGATGTCTGCACCCTTTGAACCATCTTTGATGTCTGCACCCTTTGAACCATCCTCATATTCAGACTTAAAATTGTTATGGAAAACCCTGTTCTTGGTAGCTATAACATCGGCTAGGAGAGTCTTGGAACTTCAAGCCCTAACTATTCGATCTCCTTACATTATCTTTCACAAGGATAGTCTCTCTTAGGACAAACCCTTCCTTTCTCCCTAAGGTATGCTCAGAACACAACCTGAATACAACCATTGAGCTACCTGTGTTTTTTCCCAAACCACTCTAATAAATCAGAGTATAGACTTCACCAGCTAGATGTCCACAGGATACTCAGATTCTATATACACAGGACCAAAGAATTCAGGAAATCTGATCAACTTTTTGTTTCCTTTTCTGACATAAGAAAAGGCTTACATGTTTCAAAAATTACTCTTTCAAAATGGCTTTCAGATTGCATATCCTTTGCTTATCAACAAGCTGGTAGATAATTACCGCTAAAGGTCACTCTACTAGGGCTGTAGCTACTTCATGCGCCTTTAGATCTAGGCTCCCAATTGGTACTATTTGTGCAGCAGCTACTTGGGCAAGACCACATACGTTTGTCACTCATTGCAAATTGGATTTGGCTTCCCAGGACAGGTCATCCTTTGGGTCCACTGTGCTGAAGAGTCTCTTTGTTTGAGCCACTCGGGATAAAGGTGCTAGGGACACTGTCCCATCCAGCAAGAATTACGGCGAGATAGGACTACATAACATAAAGACGTTATGTACTTACCATAATGTTCCATGTTTGTAGTCCATCTCGCCTATATTCTTGCGTCCCTCCCACCAACCCCCTTCCTGTTTTTGGGGGATCTAGTGGACCTTTTTTGGGGGCTGCCTGACTTTTCTCTTTATTGTCCACCTGGAATGGATTCTGTTTGTAATCCCTTCCTGTATTTTCCAACTTCTTTCTTATTATTATTACCTGATAGGTATTTATTACTTTCTTGCAAACTAGATCTGGGGAATTGCCGTGAGGCACCATGGGATAGGGGCTAGCCTCGAGCCAGTAAAAAGCTTTTGAGTTTTAGTATAGGCCGAGTCGGAGCCAAATATCTGCTCTGAACCCAACCAGCAAGAATATAGGTGAGATGGACTACAAACATGGAATGTTATGGTAAGTACATAACTTCTTTTTTTTATTGGTTGCTTGTTGAGTTATCCATCCTTGTGTTATCAGTTGTCTCCACTTGTAATTTCATAAGTAGGTGAAGTTGTTATTCGCCTTTTGCTGGAAACTCTAAGACCATTCCCTCACTTTAACTTAGGTTCACCTTTATGGACTTGTTTATGTGGAAGGAACCTTTCTCCAAACTATACTGCCTCAAGCCAGCTTTGATGGCATAGAGGGAAAGAGCTGTAAGTACCAGCCTTGGAAACTTAGGATTGATTAGCTGCAGGCATTTGATGGCTCTGGCAGGGGAGAATGAATGTGTCCTGCCTATTAGGAAGGTGAGGGCAGAGCAATGATGAAAACTATCACAGTCTCTAGGAGGATGAGCAGAAGGATTTTGCGCTGTGTGTGTGCTGGGAGCAGGCTTTCAGCTGTCGAAGCCAGCTCTTGGTGATTAACTTTTGTGAACAAGTATATAGGAATGTGCACTTGCTTAGGGGGAGATGTTGAGTCCCAGCAGTGATGCATATTGCCCATATCCCTGCCTAGGGGGTGGGATTAAGTCTGTAGTAATCCTGTCAGTTGCCAGGATGCCAGTGTGGGCACTTAAAACCCTTGGACTGATTTGTATAATGGCTTCCCCAGTTGCTCCCCATCCAATGTTGGCTATTGCTTTAACAGGGGAATGAATGGGCGGAGTCTGACAGGGTAGAATTTGATGGTTGGCAGACATGGACAAAAATACACAGAAAAAAAAACATATACCACTTCAGTTTCCACAGAACTGTAACACATGTTGGTTTCCTGTCAGGAGGGGATTTGAAAGTCCAACAAATAGTCCATTCATCCTCCAGATCCAAACCCTACCTTCCATCCCCAACCCCATTAATCACAGCCAGGCACGAGAGAGAGGCCACTGTAGTCTTCATCCATTTTAGAACAAGGGTAAAGATGCCTTAAAATGGTTTGGTTTCCCATTGGGTTGCAACAGTTAGAAATGTGTATGCAGGTGAAAAGATTGAATGCCCCCCCCCCCCCCCCCGATCCTTAATTTGGGAATGATCATTAGAGTTGTGAGAGACAGGTGGGCCTAAGGAGGATTTTTCTTTCCCTTCAAAGTAGTTTTGCAGCAGGTATGCAAGGTATCACATCGGACCCTCTGTGTGATCCACCTTATTTTGTAGCAAAATTACCCCCGTCCCAGTACAGTGGTACCTGTCTGGAGGAATATGAACAAAATTCAAACATTTTCACACCCCATAGATTGTGTATTATGGGATGAGAAACCTTTTTTTTACATTGGTGTAGGTGTTGTGGTGCTGAAATGTAAACTTAAACCTCAAGTTGAGGGAGTCTGTCCTTCAGATCGGGGTCAAAAACTCTACATTGCTTCAGGAAGTGAGAATTTGCATTTACAAAAACTTCCAGAGTGATCTGTTGAATTAGACCACTGAGGGTATTAAGACTGTACCATCTTATGAAAAGCCTCACAACTTGTTTAGTCATGGCTTCCATGGTAAGCTCATTTATGGTGCAAGTCGTATAAAACACTGATGGTGCAAACAAATGCACAGCAGTATTTGAGTGTGGCCATGTACCCACACATCTGGTTTAGCTTAACACCCTTCTCTGAGGAATCAGTGCCACCTTCATGCATACCATCATTAAGTGACTCTTTGGTCTTGTAATTAAAAGTTAAAGTCCATGAAGGAAGCAGGCCAGTCCCCGTCTGCTCTGGGGTATTTTCCTGCTTGCCTCTGAGGGCTTATTCAGATCTCAGCATAAGCCAGAGGAAAGCTTAATTCATCTGCATCTGCAATAGCAGTACAGAAGTAGCAGCAGCAGCAGCCAAAGGGATGGACACTTTTACTGTGCTAGTGCTTTGAAACGATTCAAAGATTAATGTTCTCAGATGGATACCTTTCCAATGCCTTCTCCACAGTCCTGTCTCCTGACCCAGTTTTACACACAGAAGATTAAGTGCTAATGTTTCCTCTCAGTCTAGTAAAGTGGGCATCCATCTGTGCATTCAAGTGCCCAACACTTAATAACCCACAGTTATAGGTTAACTTCTCTTCTCCCATTTTACCCTTGCACTTGATTCCTTCCTTCCTATAGAAGGTGGTCACCCACTGGGAAAGAAAAATGCCTTTTGTGAAGTAGAACCATACATTTGATCTGCAGTGGTAATTTTCTGCACAAATGTGTACACGCACGTGCACACACACACTGACATGAGACCACACTTTATACGTTCAGTTAGTATCAGCAAGTCTGTTCTCAACGTCAAGCTTTGCATGTTCACTTTCAAGAGTTTTTTTTGCTAACCGGGCCACGAGCGTGCTTAATCTCCATGTCAAGATCAGGAGAAGGGGTGCCTTCTGGATAAATACAGGTAAGACTCTGGTCCTGAGTGGTATCCTTTTAACAGTAATGAAGATGTGATACAGAGAGGATAATTGTCTTTAACAATTAGCTTAATAGCAGATGTCATTCCAGGGGGTTTCAGTATGTATTAGCCTGCAACAAGATGAGTGATACTACTATTTGTTTTGCTGGGACTGGCTGCATCTCTGGTTTAAGGGATTCTGCATACTGGCCAAAGCTTTTGCTGCCTCCATATTGCATTTTTAGATAGAGTCCATGTAATGGGCATTCCAACTTAGCAAATTCATCTAATGTTAAATTAGACCACATTGTGGTGGCTGTTCTCAATGCCAGGAGCCTCGGTAACAAATTGCCTGATCTTGTGGTGTTCCTGTAACTGTGTGCAGTTACAGAGACTTGGTTCAAATGTAAAGAAAGCACTCACTCCATACTTGGGTTTTGCACTTACCATGACTTCAGTTGTAGTGAAAACTGCAGTAGTGCCTCCATATTTGTCAGGGACCACACATATCATCAAAATCGATACCTAGAGAACCACAAATTGAACTCCTAGAATTACAATTTGCCTTGGTCAAGATAATCCTTCAACTTGCAGCATGTTACAGAAGAACCCCTTCCATATTCACAGATAATCATGTTAGCTTTCTGGAAGTTTTAGAAGAAATTCCTATAAGCAACAACTTCATAGTGCTAGAGGACTTCATTTACCCTGCCTTTAACTAGAACGTCTAATGTAGGAGAGATTTTTGGATTTTATTAACAGGATTACCCACCCACAACCCCTCTTCCCAGTTTTGCACATGGTGAAGCATACACGTGATTGTATAATTAGTAAACCCACTAGAGGTCCAAATATTCTTGACCTGGTCCTCATAAATATTTCACTTCCCTAGTCTCTCCTTTACTTAAATAGCCAGACCATAAACTTTGTAACATGTACTCTCTGAATCAACTTGTACCCTGTAACCAATGTCTCCAAATTTAAAGACTTAAACGGTGAACTTTATACAATTCTATGTATATATGACAGTACCACTTTTGACCTCAACATCTCCAGCAATGTTACTAAAGAGTTTTTTGCCTACTTAGACAAATGCACAAATCTAGCAGTCTCTGCTAGAGAAAATAAACTTTATAACAGAAAAAAATGTTAAACTGTTTAGTAAGGCTAGAGCTCCTCAAAATGAGGATGGTATAAAAATATCTCCATGAAACTGAAAAGCACTATAAGGACTATTAAAGCAACCAATGAATGGAGATTAACTTTGGAAGTGAAGGAACACTAAACATCCCCCTTTAGTTATGTTTGAAAACTAAGAAATTATTCTGCATTTTTCTGAGCCTTTCCTTAACGGGGTCCCCAGTCCAACCCCTGTGACATTGATTACCAGCAAATAAATTTACCACAAACTTCTCTCCCAAAACTCCTATTCAATCACCACTCATCCTGGAATTCTTTATACCCCTATCATCACTGAGGAACGTGTTCAGAAGATAATTGCAGAGACCAAAAACACTTCCTCCATGGGTCCTGCCAACATACTTGAGTGCTTAATAAATAGCTTCTGTTATATTTTTGCCAAATTTCTTAAATTGTTTATCCTAGGCTAAGCTGCATGTTGCGTTCCCAAATCCTGTTGCACTGCTGTGGTGATTCTCTTCCACAAGGGTGGATGTAAGACTGAACCTGAAATTATAGATAAATCAGCTGATGCTTAATACATGTTATACTGCCTGTCTCTGCTGAAATGTATATAGCAGATCCTCAGAATTATGCCAGCAGGGATTAGGGGTTTTTCAGGACCCTGGAGACTAGGGAACCTTTGTGGCAATTTTTCACACCCATTCTTTTGGTAATTTATTGTATGCTATGTTTCTTTTTCTGTGGTGTGTGTTTTGTTGTGTTTGCATTGTTGTCATTTGGTGCTTGGCTTTCTCTCCTTTATTTTTACCAGTTTTACACATCTCATATTTTTTTCTTGTAGGTGATTCTCCACAACAGCCCTGTTTTTAACAGGGAGACATTCTAATGCATGCTTGCTTGTTAAAGTTTTACCCTGTCCCCATGATCATTTCCATAGCATAAGAATAGTGCCAGCATTACTGAGCCACACTGGTTAATGTGCTCTTTCTCTTCTCAGATTATATATGTGGCCATGGCCTGTCTGGCTGCAGCTGCTGAGGTTCCTATTTTTTTTTGGTAATTTATAGTGTGTGTGTGATATAAAAAAAATTAATATATATATGTGTGTGTGTGTGTGTGTGTGTGTGTGTGTGTGTGTGTGTGTGTGTGTGTGTGTGTGTGTGTGTGTGTGTGTGTGTGTGTGTGATGTATACACACAGACACACACACATACATGTTGGGGGAATGCTGTCACAGTACATTGTGTTCATGCTATAGAATTGTAGATGTAATGACACAAAACACCACCATATCTTTCTGTGATCAGCCAAAACAAAATATGCTTATAAACTAATTTCAGACATACTAACCCAAGCAAACATGTCACATATTTTGTCCTGATGTAAACTACCAATAAGCAATGCTGTAAAGATTTTTTAAAACAGAGTCCTTCTGTTAGTGACTCACCTATGTGTTTCTCTTTCCTTTTAAGAGGAAACATCTGATGGTGTTAGTAAATCTGTTCAGCGTGTTTTTGCTTCCATGATGGGGGAGGAAGAGGAGGATGAAGAGGAGGAACGTGAAAGAGAACCCGCAGCAGCAAAACCTTCTGCTGGAGACGTCTTTGCTCTGGAGATGGAACTTGACCGTGAGAATAAGAAAATGATGAAGGTGAGCATAAATCACTGCTTGCATTTATACTTCCATATAGTTTAGGCCAGATTCAGTACCACCTACATTAAGTGTACACAATGTGTATTCAAGAATATCACAACCATATTTTTTATGCTTTCTGCTCACTCTGAAAGATTGTAGTAAGTGTACATATTGTCTACACTTTGTGCTAACCTTTGTGAATCCCCCGTAGTATTTAAAGCTGCAAGAAAATCAGTAAGAAAACTAAAATTAAGAAGAAGAAGATGTGAGTTATGCTTGTCTTGTCTGTTCACTCAGAACGGTGTATACTTAGTGTAGGTGTTAATGAATCCTAGGGTTTGTTTGTTTCTTTTTTTTGGAGAAGATTAATTTTTAGGAGTAAAATTAACAAAAAAGAATACGAACTGTCATGGCTGAATGCAAACTTATTTAATAAAAAAGCAGTAAAAAAACAGTAAGTGCTTTCGCGATCAGCCAAATCACTTCCTCAGGCTAAAATACACCAACTGTCACTTAAAATTTATACTATGAAAGATCAATCAGAAAACAAGATCAATGAACAAATTGATTAAATACAAATCATCTATTACAAAATACATTTCATATAAAAACAAGTGCAAGAAAATTTATGCAAAACATATTGGCAATATACAAATGCTTATATAAAATAATAAAAGGTTTATAATAAATCATGGTTGCAGTTCATGTGAGTATGAGTCCTGTTGTCATATGAGTTCTATTGTTTATTAAATACTTCTAATGTTTAAGTGGTTTAGCTTTCAGGAATGGTTTTAGAGACACCATTTCACTGATCCCTGGATGTTTATCAGCATTAAGTTGTATGATCCATCTTTGTTCCATCTCCTCAGTCCTATTCTTCAAATCTCCCCCTCTAATATTCTCAGCCACCTTTTCCAAAACTAAGAATTTAAAGACATGATGAATACCCGTAGCTTCAACATGTTTAGCACTGAGGTGAATACCGAGCATACACCCCGGTACCTGCATCTGTTTAGTTTGGACTAATTTTTAGGAGTGCAAGAAAGCAAAATATATTGGTTGCTATATTGTGTGCTGTTTGGCAGTATTGGTATTGTCACTTCAGTTTGTGCAAAGTAGGCACATATGCCTATCCTTTGTTGGCACAAGCACTGCAGATAAAAATGGCAGTTTGGAAATTTCCTTTCCTTTCATGAGCCTGCCATTTGGGTTGCCTCGTGAAGAGCATTGTTATGCTATCATTACCAGATCTGTAACATTAGCAAGCACATCTGCTGCATCTGGATTCTTATAAGTTCATAGGTATGTACTGGGCTACCTGCTCTTGAGGACCATTTTAAGCCTAGAGCGTTTCCTTTCTGTTCTCAAAATGACCTATCCCATTTAGCTTTAGATGGGCCTTACCCATCCCATGGTCAATAATTATATATTACCCGTAATAAGAATAAATGAGGTCACACCACAGATAATTTGAGGGGACCTTCGCTGTGTGTACACAAAGTACACGAATGAGAGATTAAGACCGGTTTTATTAGCTTAAATCCCTTTCTTATTCATAGTGAAAGTACTGTATGTGACTACAGTCTCTTTTTTTAGTCTAGACGGTTGCTTGAGCACTCTATATTATAGCATTTATATATTTAGGAATACTTTAACTGTATGATTTGTAATGTTTGCCTTATCACAGGAATAAGCTGATAACTAGACAGCATTGCAAAGCACCATTATCTGTTGATGACCCAGTTTTTTCTCCAAGCAGAAAAAAGTCAAAATTCTTGATAAATGCAAAACACACTTTTTATGATGATTCCTGTAAGGTCCCTAGATATAAGACTTCTAGGTTCTGTTTTTAACAGTGTTGGCCCCATCGTGTTCTCTTGGTTAGAACTTGCAGGACATTATAATGAATGGATTGGCTGGGGGAAAAGTGTGTGACTGGAGGGAGTAAAGAATTATGCCAACAAACGCCTTCTTTGAACAGGTTTTTAAAAGTAAATAAGTGTGTACAGTGATGCTGTCTTAAAATAATGATGTACACATGATGAAGGGTTCACCTGTTCTATGGAAAGCCACATTTTTCATGTCACTCTGACGAGGAGCAGTGAAACTAATTTATCTGCAACATTTGGTTTCTTTAGTTTTGCCTCGTTTTTCAGCTTTTGTAAATGGTTATCCTTGTCATTTTCATTTCTATTATATCTCCAGAGCACTTTTAGCAGGTTTTATGAGGCTTGTCTACAAAGGAACATAAAATATATTTACATATATATATATATATATATATATATATATATCTCTATACATAAAATATATTTACAGATATATATGTATATATATACATTTATTTTTTAATAGCAAGTTATGCTTGTAAGACTGGACAGTGATGTATTAAGTCTGGGTTGACCCTGGAAAACAGATTTTTTTGTTATTGAGAAGACACACTTGTTAAATATATGTCGAAATGTGCAGACTTTTCTGAGATGGTGTCAGTCGGTGTGTGTGTGAGTGCCGGTGTGTGTGTGTGAGTGCCGGTGTGTGTGTGTGTGAGTGCCGGTGTGTGTGTGTGTGAGTGCCGGTGTGTGTGTGTGTGTGAGTGCCGGTGTGTGTGTGTGTGTGAGTGCCGGTGTGTGTGTGTGTGTGAGGGTGCAGTGTGTGTGTGTGTGAGGGTGCAGTGTGTGTGTGTGTGCAGTGTGTGAGTGTGTGTGAGTGCCGGTGTGTGTGTGTGTGTGTGAGTGCCGGTGTGTGTGTGTGTGTGTGTGTGTGAGTGCCGGTGTGTGTGTGTGCCGGTGTGTGTGAGTGCCGGTGTGTGTGAGTGCCGGTGTGTGTGAGTGCCGGTGTGTGTGTGTGTGTGAGTGCCGGTGTGTGTGTGTGAGTGCCGTGTGTGTGTGTGT
>NC_056728.1:132909224-133081724 GCF_019279795.1 Protopterus annectens
GTGTGGGTGTGTGTGTCGGTGTGTGTGTGTGTGTGTGTGTGTGTGTGTGTCGGTGTGTGTGTGTGTGTGTGTGTGGGTGTGTGTGTGAGTGTCGGTGTGCGTGCGAGTGTCGGTGTGTGTGCGTGCGAGTGTCGGTGTGTGTGCGTGCGAGTGTCGGTGCGTGTGCGTGCGAGTGTCGGTGCGTGCGAGTGTCGGTGCGTGTGTGTCCATGCGTCGGTGTGTGTGCGAGTACGTCCGTGCGTGTCGGTGCACGTGTGTCGGTGCACATGTGTGCGCACGTGCTAGTGTGTGCACGCGCGCGTGTCTGGGGGTGTGTGCGTGTCGGGGTGTGTGTGCGTGTCTGCATGTCGGGGGGTGTGTGCGTGTCGGTGCGTGTGTGTGTCGGGGTGTGTGCGCGCATGCGTGCTGGGGTGTGTGTGTGTGCGTGCGTGTCGGGGTGTGTGTGTGCGTGTCTGTGTGCGTGTCAGGGTGTGTGTGCGTGTGTGTCATGGGGTGTGTGTGCGTGTGTCTCAGGGTGTGTGTGTTGTGTCGTGTGTGTGTGCGTGTCGGTGTGTGTGAGTATCTGTGTGTGGTGTTGGGTGTCGTGTGTGTGTGCGTGTCGGTGTGTGTGAGTATCTGTGTGTGTCAGTATGTGTGAGTATGTGTGTGTGTGTCAGTGTGTGTCGGTGTGTGCGTGCGTGTGTCGGGGTGTGTGCATGTCTGTGCATGTCAGTGCGTGCGCACGCGTCGTGTGTGTGTGCTGGTGCGCACGCGCGTCAGTGTGTTTGCGTGCGCATCAGTGTGTGTGCATGTGCGATTGTGCACGCGTGGTGGGGTGTGTGTGTGTGTCGGTTTGCACGTGTTTGGGTGTTGGTGTGTGTGTGTGTTGGTGTGTGTGTGTGTTGTGTGTGTGTGCGTGTTGGTGTGTGTGCGTGTTGTGTGTGTGTGCGTGTTGTGTGTGCGTGCGTGTTGTGTGTGCGTGTTGGTGTGTGCGTGTATGGGTGTCGGTGTGTGTGCGCATGTGTGCGCGTGTGTCTGTGTGCGTGTCAGTGTGTGCGCTTGCGCACCTGTGAGCGTGAGTGTGTCGAGCTGTGTGCGTGTCGGACTGTGTGCATGAGTGGGTGTGTGTATCAGGGTCTGGGTGTGTGTGTGCACATGTCCGTGTGTGTGTGTGTGCGCGTGGGGGTGTGTCGGGCTGTGTGCGCGTCGGGGTCTGGGTGCGCGTGTCTGCGCGCGCGAGTGTCTGGGTGTGTGAGTGTCACACTGGGAAACTAGAATGGAGCTTGGGGAATTCCTATAGGTACAGGTAAGAATGGAGAAGAGGAAGAGAGCCATTTAACAGACTGCTGCCTGCAAGATACATAACTGGAGAACCAGGTATGGGAGGAGGAAGACAGATTGAGACTTTAATGTTTAGACATTAGTAAGGGACAGGAGACAGTATCAAATGCTTTGGAAAGGTCAAGGAAGAGATAAGAGATGAGTTTGTTGTTATCTAGGACCTCAGCAATGGTATGAGTAAAAGATGGGAGGGTGCTGTGGTTGGGACAAAATCCATGCCGGGTTCGTGTGAGAAGATTGTGTTGGATGAGGTATTTTAGTAGCTGTGTGTGGATGCCTTTTTTGAGAATTTGAGAGAGGGGGTGATAGGATAGCTATGGGACGTTAGTTAGATGGGTCTGTGGAGTTACCACCTTTGTGTAGAGGAATAATGTAAAAGGATATCTAAAAGGTAGGTACAGTGGACTCCTGAATGGACCTATTGATTAGTATAGAAACTGGGTAAGCAATTGAGTCAGCAGCCAGTTTGAGGAAGGTAGGGAGTAGATTATCAGTGGAAGGGGAGCAGGGTTTAAGCTGAAGAAGAAGAGGTCAGATGTAAGAAGTAGAAACAGGATGAAAGGAGAAAGCATTGTTAGATGGGGTGGGAGGGGTGGGTGGAAGAGTAGAGTTAACACTGGATGGTAAGAGTGCCTGAATAGTGTTGATAACGTGTTTTTTGATTAGGGTATCTGTTTCTAGAGGGGATGTTTTAGGATAGGGGGAGGGGTTTGAAGGGCAGCCAAGAGAAAGAATTGTGTTAATGGTTGACCAGAACTTTGGGGGTTGGATTTGCTATTGATTTGGGCAGAGTTAAAGAAGGACTTTTTTATCAGCATTGGTTTGATTCTTAGTTAGATTTCCAAGATGTCTATAATTATGAAGTAATGGTAATTCCTTTGTTTTGATCCAGGCTTTATCTCTTTGGAGCATAAGGGACTTAGTTTATTTGGAAAGCCAAGGAGCATAACTGGATTTTATTCTGATCTTTCTAGAGGGAGCAAGGGAGTTTAGGATATTCAGGAAGATGGTATTGAAACTATTTACTGCGTCATTTAGAGGGATTTCTTTTAGGAAGGACCAGTCAGTAGAAGGAGTTGAATTGGGTTATATTGAAATTAGTTAGTTTGCGACAGTCTCTATAGAGATTGGGTTTGGGAGCTTGGAAGGTTTATCTAAGGACAGAGGTGGATAGGTGCTCACTTAGTTGATCTGGTAGAGTAGTGGGGTTGTGACAAAGGTTGGGGGACTTGGTGAGTATCCAGTATATTATAGAGCTAGAGGTTGAATTTTTATGTAGTCGGGTGGGGGAAGTTATAAGTTGATGGTATCCGTACAGGTTTATACTGATTTAAGGGGAGTCTGGTTTGAGTTTGGACCAGTCAAGGTTGACATCTCCTAAGATGAGGGTTTCATAGGATATGTTGTGGGAGAACCAGGATAGGATTTTCTCTGTTGTGGGCAAGTTGTTTCCAGGGGAATATATATGGAGGCTGTAGCTAGTTTTTTTGTGAGGGTTAAGGTGGCAGTTTATGATAATGAGTTCGGCTGGGTGAAAGTCTGGGAAGGGTGAGAGGTTGAGGCTGTTTGAGTGAAGGATGGCAACACCTCCTCCTTTTTTTGGGAGTCTGTCTGAGCGGTAAATGTTATAGCCTGTTGGGAGAATTTCATTGTTAGAGATAAGTGGCTTAAGCCATGTTTATAGCTACTCATTTGTTCTTTTATAGAGGGTAGCATGCAGACACGCACTCGTAAACCTTGTCCAGTCAGCAAATACATTATTTGCAATTTCATCAGAAACTTAAAACCATTAACAATACTAAGGCAAATAAAGTTTATTAAAATTAACGTTTAGTTAACTGCAGCCCTATAATAGTGACTCAGTGATACTGGTACTGGGACTGGTGCTGAATAAACTACAAGCCTTAAGGACAGAAGTACATAATGGGGGAGTATATGCCTCAGAAGAATTCTGTAGAAAAGCAAGATTTACAAACCAGTGCTTCTTCATCCCCTGTCACAATAGGATTTTGCTATTCCTTTGTTTATTCAGATTTATACAAAAACAAGACACGCACACACACACTCATTGATACACGCACACACACACACACACACACACACACACACACACACACACACACACACACACACACACTCACTGACACTTCACCAATGACCTCCACATATCTTATAAAAAAATCCTCCCTCATCCAATATGCCGACGATTCTACTCTCATCTCCATCTCTGATAACATCTCAGAACTCCACACACTCTCTCAACATACCTTTACGTCTACCGAACAGTGGTTAACTAACAACCTTCTCATCCTCAACCCAAAAAAGACCAAACTATTACTGTTTCTCCCCTGCTCTCACTCACCACAAATCATCCTTTTCTTTTTTTTTTCAAATTGCAATTTTTATTATCTTTGTGCATCAAGTACAGCCAGGTTAAACATATGCAGAAGTAGAATACAGTACTGGTTGCACTCACAAAGAGATTTAACACAGAAATCAAAACTATTAATACCATTACCTAAAGACAAAAAAAGAACTATGTTCACTATCTACAACAGTGCTACTTGAATAAGATTATAAAAAGAATAGAAAGGAAAAGAGGGAGAGAAGAACTAATGTGTTAAGTCTTTCTATGTCCATAGTAAAATGAGAAGCAAAAATTCATCACTATAGTACAAGTTGGGGCGCATAGGGCATTTCTCTAATCTAATTAGGTCATATTACTGAATTATACTTTATGCTATCTCATTGTCAAGTATTTTAGAAAGACGCTGGAATTGTCAACAATAAGGATGGTGTGCAGGAAAAATAATCCACTTCACGTAAAGCTTAGCAATTTGTTCAAAAGCTGAATGAACAGTGTAACGCACTTGTATTAAACCTCTTTAATGAAAAACGAGTAAATGTAAAACGCTACAAGCGTTTTTCGTTCTGAAAGTATCAGAACTTCCTCAGACAACAGCCAGTACAATTGCAATTGAACATTAAATAAACTTTTCAAACTTAATGCAAGTGCTTCATTAACTAATTAATGGCATCACATCCTCCATTTAAAGAAACAGCAAACGCTGTTAAACATTGCTATAAGAACGAAATTTTCTTAAAATGCTAAACTGCAAGTACAAATTGTACCTAAAAAGCGCATAGTTTTACATAACATTAACAATATTTATAAAAATATAAAATATAAACTATTAATGCTAATAATTTTAAAAAACATAATACCATAATGCAAACCTTATTTAAAAACACTTATTGTTATGGGTAATAAATAAATTAAGTAATAGTTATTTTAAAGGTATGAAAACACATACCACTATTACTATAATTTTGACCTTACTAATAGACATCCAAAATACTTATACACCAATATAAAAAAATAATAAAAAATTAAAAATTAAAACCTACCTCAAAAGGTTTTTAATCTTTAATATACAAGAAATTGAACATGAATCATTTAATCCTGGTGCCCTACATGCTGCTAAGCGAAGTTGCCAAGCTAGTTCTTTTTTTCTCTAATTCTAACCTTAAAAGGTTGTTATTCACAAAGCTATGGCCTACTAAATGTTTATTAATTTGGCCTATACCCATAAAATTAAATGTATGGTCAGGGTTACTGGTACAGTGTCTCGCCAGAGCATTTTCATTTTTACCTTTATTAATTGCGTATAAATGCTCATAAATTCTATCACATGAGCCTATCCGTCTTACCCACATAAAATGATGGGCATTGGGTACACAGTGCCAAGTAAACCACCGCCCTAGAGTTGCAGGTATACGATTCCTTAACTTGATAGGTGGCTAACCTAATAGTAAATTCATCTGATGCCTCAATATACTTACAATATTTACATGCCCCACACTTCTTGGTTCCCCCCTTGGTTTTAGTGTTAATGGGTTTGGTTTCAAGAAGTCTTTTCATGTTGGTACCTTTTCTTTATGTAATTACGGGGTTAAAGTTTAAAATCTGGGAGACATCCTTATCCATAGATAAGAAACACCAATATTTCCTCACTATTTTTCCTATGTCCAGTGCCTCTGGGCAATATGTAAAAGTAAATACAATTGTAAAGTTCTCATTATTCTCAGCGCCATACATAGGACCCTGATTTATACTACCAATGGTATTCACATGTGTGTTGTTATTACCAATTTCTAAGTTAGTAATTCCATTGGGGCTGTCAGTTTCAATGTCACCCATCAAGATTGGTTTATAAGTCCCTATCTCTCTCTTTTTAATCACTTCTTTAAAAATATTGTCCAAGAAGGAAGCTGGGTATCCTCTTTTCAAAAACATGAGGTATAACAAATCACATTCCTCTTCAAACTCCTTGTTTAAGGTAACCATCCTCGCAGCCCTCACCAGT
The DNA here is from genome assembly GCF_019279795.1 of Protopterus annectens. NCBI lineage: Eukaryota > Metazoa > Chordata > Ceratodontiformes > Protopteridae > Protopterus > Protopterus annectens. Next base: position 132,914,912 of record NC_056728.1, read on the forward strand.
TGTCCTTTCACCACAGCTTTCTTTTGATGAAGGGGGTGCATACTGGTGAAATGGAGAAAGCTGTTAGAGTATGTAGCTTTTCTAAAATTTTTGCTGTATAACATCCCCTGTTTTTGCTCAGTTCAACGTCCAGGAAATTAATAATAGTTTCCTGGAAGTTTTGAGTAAATTTTAGAAAAATTGTAGTAGAATTAAAGTAGTTTATTAGTTGACTAGCTTCTTCCTTGTTACCTTTAAATATAATAAAGATGCCATCCAAAAATCTTCTATAGCTTACGAACTGATTAGCCCAAGGACTATTAAAAATATAATTATTTTCCCAATGGGCCAGCACCAAGTTCGCAAAGCTTGACCCTACAGGAGAACCCATCGCTACTCCTATTTTTTGGATGAACAACTTGTTTTCAAATAACACAAAGTTTTTTTTCAATATAATATCAAGAAGTTGTTCAACTAGATTACCTTCATTATTGTTTGCCCCTTTAAGTCTAATGAAATCAACCACCCATTCTATCCCCAAGTTATGCGGGATACAAGAATACAAATCAGTCACATCCACAGTTAGGAAGTTTGCCATATCATCATATGTTATAGACTGCAAACATTGCAAGAAGGCCCAAGAGTCCTTCAAAATTTGTTTTTCCATACTGACATATTTCTTTAGGATGGTGTCCACTAATTTAGCGCAAGGGTAGGTAATTGACTGTCTTGCATCTACCAATGCCCTAAATGGTGGATTCAGAATGTTTTTGTGCAATTTCGGGATCCCAAAGATTTTTGGGATCCTCGGGGCTAACATAGTTAAATAAGTATGTTGTTCTAGGGTTAGTAAACCATCTGTAAATAAGTCAGAAATGAACATTTTAATTCTGTTATAAGCTTGATTCAACTCGTTTTTACTCACTGATGCATATGTGTTACTTTCTAGTAGGGTCAACATAATGTTAGAGTAGTCCTCATTATAAAACACCAATAGCCCTCCGCCCTTATCCGGCTTCATAAGCCTAAGTGGCACATTTCTTAAAGAGGTTAATAATGTTTTCTCCTCAACTGAAATATTGGACTGGTGTCTGTTTTTATTTGAATGTTTCAAAAGATCCCTAAATTCATTTTCACACAAGTATTCAAACATGTTCGTTATACTATTTTGAGGAGGGTTGAAAGTACTAGCTACTCTCAATTCGTTCTCATTATGTGGTGAATTTCCTAAGAATAAATTCAAATTAAGTTTACGAATAAACATTTTGAAATCAACCAGTAATTCAGCGATGTCACATTTTTTAGATGGCACAAAAGTAAGACCCTTAGCGAATAATTCCACTAGCATTTGATCAATACAGCACTCAGTTGCAGTTGATAACATTTATTTATTGTTAGGAAATTCACCACATAATGAGAACGAATTGAGAGTAGCTAGTACTTTCAACCCTCCTCAAAATAGTATAACGAACATGTTTGAATACTTGTGTGAAAATGAATTTAGGGATCTTTTGAAACATTCAAATAAAAACAGACACCAGTCCAATATTTCAGTTGAGGAGAAAACATTATTAACCTCTTTAAGAAATTTGCCACTTAGGCTTATGAAGCCGGATAACGGCGGAGGGCTGGTGGTGTTTTATAATGACTACTCTAACATTATGTTGACCCTACTAGAAAGTAACACATATGCATCAGTGAGTAAAAACGAGTTGAATCAAACTTGTAACAGAATTAAAATGTTCATTTCTGACTTATTTACAGATGGTTTACTAACCCTAGAACAACATACTTATTTAACTATGTTAGCCCCGAGGATCCCAAAAATCTTTGGGATCCCGAAATTGCACAAAAACATTCTGAATCCACCATTTAGGGCATTGGTAGATGCAAGACAGTCAATTACCTACCCTTGCGCTAAATTAGTGGACACCATCCTAAAGAAATATGTCAGTATGGAAAAACAAATTTTGAAGGACTCTTGGGCCTTCTTGCAATGTTTGCAGTCTATAACATATGATGATATGGCAAACGTCCTAACTGTGGATGTGACTGATTTGTATTCTTGTATCCCGCATAACTTGGGGATAGAATGGGTGGTTGATTTCATTAGACTTAAAGGGGCAAACAATAATGAATGTAATCTAGTTGAACAACTTCTTGATATTATATTGAAAAACAACTTTGTGTTATTTGAAACCAAGTTGTTCATCCAAAAAATAGGAGTAGCGATGGGTTCTCCTGTAGGGTCAAGCTTTGCGAACTTGGTGCTGGCCCATTGGGAAAATAATTATATTTTTAATAGTCCTTGGGCTAACCAGTTCGTAAGCTATAGAAGATTTTTGGATGACATCTTTATTAAATTTAAAGGTAACAAGGAAGAAGCTAATCAACTAGTAAACTACTTTAATTCTACTACAATTTTTCTAAAATTTACTCAAAACTTCCAGGAAACTACTATTAATTTCCTGGACGTTGAACTGAGCAAAAACAGGGGATGTTATACAGCAAAAATTTTTAGAAAAGCTACATACTCTAACAGCTTTCTCCATTTCACCAGTATGCACCCCCTTCATCAAAAGAAAGCTGTGGTGAAAGGACAACTGGTGAGGGCTGCGAGGATGGTTACCTTAAACAAGGAGTTTGAAGAGGAATGTGATTTGTTATACCTCATGTTTTTGAAAAGAGGATACCCAGCTTCCTTCTTGGACAATATTTTTAAAGAAGTGATTAAAAAGAGAGAGATAGGGACTTATAAACCAATCTTGATGGGTGACATTGAAACTGACAGCCCCAATGGAATTGCTAACTTAGAAATTGGTAATAACAACACACATGTGAATACCATTGGTAGTATAAATCAGGGTCCTATGTATGGCGCTGAGAATAATGAGAACTTTACAATTGTATTTACTTTTACATATTGCCCAGAGGCATTGGACATAGGAAAAATAGCGAGGAAATATTGGTGTTTCTTATCTATGGATAAGGATGTCTCCCAGATTTTAAACTTTAACCCCGTAATTACATATAGAAAAGGTACCAACATGAAAAGACTTCTAGAAACCAAACCCATTAACACTAAAACCAAGGGGGGAACCAAGAAGTGTGGGGCATGTAAATATTGTAAGTATATTGAGACATCAGATGAATTTACTATTAGGTTAGCCACCTATCAAGTTAAGGAATCGTATATCTGCAACTCTAGGGCGGTGGTTTACTTGGCACGGTGTACCCAATGCCCATCATTTTATGTGGGTAAGACGGATAGGCGTCTGCGTGATAGAATTTATGAGCATTTATACGCAATTAATAAAGGTAAAAATTAAAATGCTCTGGCGAGACACTGTACCAGTAACCCTGACCATACATTTAATTTTATGGGTATAGGCCAAATTAATAAACATTTAGTAGGCCATAGCTTTGTGAATGACAACCTTTTAAGGTTAGAATTAGAGAAAAAAGAACTAGCTTGGCAACTTCGCTTAGCAGCATGTAGGGCACCAGGATTAAATGATTCATGTTCAATTTCTTGTATATTAAAGATTAAAAACCTTTTGAGGTAGGTTTTAATTTTTAATTTTTTATTATTTTTTTATATTGGTGTATAAGTATTTTTGATGTCAAAATTATAGTAATAGTGATATGTATTTTCATACCTTTAAAATAACTATTACTTTATTTATTACCCATAAGAATAGGTCTTTTTAAATAAGGTTTGTATTATGTTTTTTAAAATTATTAGCATTAATAGTTTATATTTTATATTTTTATAAATATTGTTAATGTTATGTAAAACTATGCGCTTTTTAGGTACAATTTGTACTTGCAGTTTAGCATTTTAAGAAAATTTCGTTCTTCTTATAGCAATGTTTAACAGCGTTTGCTGTTTCTTTAAATGGAGGATGTGATGCCATTAATTACTTAATGAAGCACTTGCATTAAGTTTGAAAAGTTTATTTAATGTTCAATTGCAATTGTACTGGCTGTTGTCTGAGGAAGTTCTGATACTTTCAGAACGAAAAACGCTTGTAGCGTTTTACATTTACTCGTTTTTCATTAAAGAGGTTTAATACAAGTGCGTTACGCTGTTCATTCAGCTTTTGAACAAATTGCTAAGCTTTACGTGAAGTGGATTATTTTTCCTGCACACCATCCTTATTGTTGACAATTCCAGCGTCTTTCTAAAGTTTTTGTGAGTTGCTTTGGTTCGTTATCATTGTCAAGTATCTAAGAAGAGTTCATACAGTTATCTAAGAAGAGTTAATACAGTTTCATCCAGAATTTCTGATAATAGACTTGTTTCTTTGGGTTTGTTATAACTAGTTTCTAAGAGGATGTATATGTTGTGGCCATGCTTTTAAAACCACTCCAAGTAAGTTTAGTGCAATCTAACCAATTTTTGGTTATATAAAGTTTAATTAGTAAACATATAGTAATTTAATCTATGTAGTTCCATTTTGGAAAGTTTAGCATCTATGATGTGAAGAATGGCCACCTCCCAAGATGGTGCTGATTTATGGTAACCCATCTTATCTAGCTGTACCTTGAGAGATCCCCATAGGTTCTGTGAGTATTTACAAAACCGTAAAACATGCAAAAGGTTTGCTTGGGGGAATGCACAACACGAACATGAAGGAGACGTTTTGGGGTCAAACTTGTTCAGAATCATAGGGGTGAAGCACACATTATTATTAATCATTAATTGTGTGTAGATCATTTTTTTTAAATGGAGAGAAATTAATAGTAGCATTGATTGCCTTCAATTTCTGATAATTTGTTAAGGTACTACCTCTAGAGTCCCAGTAGTTCGCATAGAGTAAAGAATTATCATATTTGATAGCACTTGTAAGTTTATATGTTTTGGAAAGTGCTTTTTTCTTGCTTGATAACACTTCAAGAATGTCTAGCAATCTGTTTACACCTGATACATCAATGGGTGTTTCATTCATTATTGGTGCAGTTGTCTCCCTGAGCAGTCTTAGAATGATAAAAGTACTTTTTGTTGGCATTTAGTACCTTACACAATTCTTGTAAAGCTTTTTCTTTGTTTGTAAAAGTCCAATACAGTGTATTCTTTGATTGAAGGAAAATCTGTTAGGTTCAATGTTTTGTTATTTATTTTTATATTTGTGTTTAAGTAGATCAGCTGAAGCAGTGGTAGGGCGTTCTCTAAGTTTAAGGTCTTTATCAACTCTTGGAAGCTCTTAATTTTCTGTTTTATAATACTATTACTTTTAATATTTCTGATATTTATTGGTGATATGAACAGAATAGTTTTGGGGTGTACCTTATTTGTTGTCAAATGTTGATGCCAGATCCTAATCCACTTTGGAGACCAAAGTTTACGGTCAGTTGGGAGGTTTGAGATTGATACCAGTCTAATTGCAGATATAATTTTATGATATAACTGAAAGTCAGGTAAATTCAGGCCTCCTTTTTCCTTGGGAAGTTTCATTTTCAAATAGGAAATTCTGACAGATTTAGGGTACCAGATGAATTTAGCAAGTTCCTTATTTATTTTTTGAAAATAAATAGCTTTGAATGGTTAAGAGTTCTGAATTAAAGTAATTTGGGTAAAATATTCATTCTAATGATTGCAGCTTTGGATAACATGGGTAATTTCAGTTGTCTCCACCTATGTAGGTCTTGAAAGGTGTGGGTCCATAATGTATTCACATTTTGTAACATGGAAGGATAGTTATGTTCATAAGATATCCGTAAGTATTTAGTAGAGTAGACTATTTCAAAGGGGGAGTCTGGGAAGTATTTCTGTACTGTTGTCTGCATGAGTGTTGATGGAGAAGTACAGAGAAGGTCAAAAGGAGTTGCAGTGTGTCTTTGTGGATTTAGAGAAAGCATATGACAGGGTGCCTAGAGAGGAGTTGTGGTATTGTATGAGGAAGTCGGGATTGTCAGAGAAGTATGCAAGAGTGGTACAGGATATGTACGAGGGTAGTGTGACAGAGGTGAGGTCTGCGGTGGGAGTGATGGATGCATTTAAGGTGGAGGTGGGATTACATCAAGCATCAGCTCTGAGCCCTTTCTTATTTGCAATGGGGATGGACAGGTTGACAGACGAGATCAGACAGGAGTCCCCATGGACTATGATGTTTGCAGATGACATTGTGATAATGTAGCGAGAGTAGGGAACAGGTGGAGACCCTGGAGAGGTGGAGATATGCTCTAGAGAGAAGAGGAATGGAGGTCAGCAGGACTAAGACAGAATATGTGTTTGAATGAGAGGGAGGATAGAGGAATGGTGAGGATGCAGGGAGTAGAGGTGACGAAGGTGGATGAGTTTAAGTACTTGGGATCAACAGTTCAGAGTAATGGTGAGTGTGGAAGAGAGGTGAAGAAGAGAGTGCAGGCAGGATGGATTGGGTGGAGAAGAGTGTCAGGAGTGATTTGTGACAGACGAGTACCAGTAAGAGTGAAAGGGAAGGTGGTCTACAAGAGGGTAGTGAGACCAGCTATGTTATATGAGTTGGAACCAGTGGCATTGACAAAAAGGTAGGAGTCGGAGCTTGACATGGCAGAGTTGAAGATGTTAAGATTTGCACTGGGTGTGACGAGGATGGACAGGATTAGGAATAAGTATATTAGAGGGTCAGCCCAAGTTGGAAGGTTTCGAGACAAAGCCAGAGAGGCAAGATTACGTTGGTTTGGACATGTTCTGAGGAGGGATGCAGAGTATATTGGAAAAAGATGCTAAGGATGAAGCTGCCAGGTAACAAGAAAAGAGGAAGGCCTAAGATAAGGTTTATGGATGTGGTGAGAGAGGACATGCAGGTGGTTGGTGTGACAGAGCAAGATGCAGAGGACAGGAAGAAATGGAAACAGTTGATCTGCTGTGGCGACCCCTAATGGGAGCAGCCGAAAGAAGAAGTCTGGGAAGTAATTTTCCATATGTTTTAAGGGTTAATAGGAAAAATATGAGATTTCCTTTGGTTAACTTGATAATTTGAGGCTTTTGATTTATTAATTTATTGACTTAAGAATTTTCTTAAGATCTGTATGTGGGCGTTCAAAGTAAATGTTGAGATAGTCTGCAAATGCAGACAACATCACATTAGAATTTAAGACTCTAGGAATTGAGTGGAATATTCTTTGTGGGATATGAAAAAACAGTGGCTCAAGGTAAAGATTAAAGAGAAGCGGGGAAAGTGGGCAACCCTGTCTCGTACCACTAGTTATCTTAATGGGACTGGATAAAATTCTATTAATATAGAGACTTGTGTGAGAATTATTGTATAAAGTGTTTAGGAATGTTAACATATGAAAGTGATGAGAATAGAAAAGTCCAATTAACTCTATCGAATGCCTTACAGGCATCTAGTATTTATTTTATTTTACATTTGTTGACCAGGATTGTCCAGCTGAGCTGAAGAGCCCTTTTTCAGTGGAGGCCTGGGGTGAAAAGCTCCAATATATTATACAATTTTCATTATAAATTACCATTAAACAGCAATGTTACAGGATTATTAGCAATACAGTGTTTTACAGTGTCATTAATCAGGAGTATAACTATTTCAAGATGTATAAAAAGAAATATGTCATTAAGATGAATATAGTTTTGGGGATACTAGTGCATATCTAGGATTCCTATCATTTTTAAGAAGTTGGATCATGGAGTCCAAGGTTAAGGTATTATCCCATGCATTGCCTATTGGATACAAATCTAGAGTGGTCTGAAGATATAATTGAAGGCATAACTTTCTTGAGTCTTTCTGTTATTAACATTGCAAGTATTTTAATGTCAACATTGATTAGGGATATCAGTCTATAATTGTGAGGATTAGTTTTATCCACACTTTTTGGGGATGAAAATTGTTTTTGAATTGTTTATTTATAAATCAATTATACCACACTTTCTAATGCAGTTAAACACCAGAAGAATAGATAATTATTTCTGGTTAAATTTCTTGTAGAAATCTGCTGTGAATCCATCTTTGCCTATTTTAACTTTTTAATGACCCATTAGAAGATTTGCTTGGATATTATTTATCGTAGGAAACTTGACATTACCTAAGAAGCCTTCAGTTACAGAAATAGGGGTCTGGTAATCCTTTATGCCAAAGATTTCTGTGTAGATTTGTTTAAATATCCCTATTATATGTTGGTCGTCTTGAAACATTTTATCTTGATATTGTAGCAAGGTAATCCTTGACACTTCCTGTTTACTATTAATTATTATCACAAGAGTTCTAGATGGTGTTTGTGCCTGTTCCGAATACCTGGCTATGAATTTTTGTTCTTGAAGGGGTAAATATTGTTGATGTAATTCAGATAATTCTTTTTGTATTTTATTTATCTGAGTTTCAACATCATGACAGTGCGTTATCAGAAGTTTCTTCTCAAGATTCTTGAGTTCAAGAATTAAATTATTTTCTTTTCTTTCCCCATTTTCTTAAAATAAGAGACTTTGCTAATTAAGATGCCTCTAAGTGTTGCCTTACAAGCTGCCCATTGGACATCATATGGAATGTCTACAGATGTTAAGATATTGTCCAGTTCTGTTAGAGTGTCTGATATTTCTCTAATCACTTCTGTTTTAAAGAAGTAAGTTGTTATTAAGGGACCAATTACTTGTATTAAATTTGTTTAATGCTTTAGTTGTCCAGTTGATTTTAAGTTTATTCATTGAATGGTCTGATAAAAAACCTGGGTTCAGTGTGGTATTTTATTTCCCCTCTTGCCAATGTCTCAGAAATTAAAAAGAAATCAAGCCGAGACCAGGATTTGTGGCACTTAGAATAATAGGTGTAATGGTTATGTTTCTCCAAGTCTTCCCTAAAGGATATAGGGTCAAGGAGATGAAAGTCCAAAATAAGTTCGGTCAGGGCTATTGAAGCTTGAAAATTATAAGGGTTTGTTTTACTAGAACTATCTACCAAAGGATCCAGTCTCCCCCTGTTATGTGATAGTGGTCTGGGAATTTACAGAGCAAATTATGAATTTCCAAGATGAAGTTCTGTTGGTTTGACCATGGACCATAAACGTTTATAAATGAGGCTTGTCTTGACAAGTTGGGGTTGGCTGTTGTAAAGTAAGACCATCTACCATTTGTATCTGAATTACTCTATGATAGGGTCTTGGAATGATTTTTTGATTATAATGGCAACTCCTTTGGAGTTGGTACTATCTCCGGATGCAAGAATAGTTTTTTTATCCACTTCTTGTTTAAATCTTTATCCCATGCATCCTTCAGCGTATGTGTTTCTTGTACGAAATAGACATTTGCCTCCGCTTCAAATATTACATGTAGTAATATTTTTTTTCTTATTTTTATCTTGCAATCCTCTTACATTCCATGAATTTAATATTCACATACTAAGACTTATAAGATAGATCAATTGTTATCAGTATCTGAGATAAATATGTTGGTGTTGTAATCCGTTACCCACATTCTCCCCTCACTTTAATTTTCACAACATGTCTTACAATAGTAGCACTAGACTCTTCCAGACCTAAACCTGTGCCTATCCACTCAGTCATCTTAACTGGAAATGATGAATAATGGTAGGTTACAAGAAAGCTGAAAAACAGAATATTATTTGAAAGTTTCGGGCTTATAACCTATACAAAACCTTAAGCTTAACTGTTCAAACTCATACATTCTTATATACACTTGTACATCTACCCCAAAATGTGACATCCCTTATCCAACACCACATACCACTGGTCTCCAAATTAACTTTAGTGCCCCTATGAAGTTGAAACATTTATAGTAAATAATTTTGTGTAGGTGAAATTGACTTAAAATTAACATCCCTGTAATCTATCAGAAAGGTTCAAACACTAGTAACAGGTATCTGCTTGTCGATTTAATGTCGGTATAAATTAAGTTTACATCGCTAATGCTAGTCTTCCCCAAGTTGAACATCTAATGTTCTGCCTAGAGAAGGAGTTTAGGAAATAGGTTGATTAGTGATTACTACCTTCCTGGGAGTAAAGCAAGCAAAGAGGTATAGAAAAAAAGAAACCATGTTTACATAGCCTCACGGTATTGAGTCCATATCTTCATGTTAGAAACCTGTGTGATATATACTAGCTTTACCTGTGTGATATATACTAGCATATAGTAGCTTTACCTGTAAGTCCAGGAACCGTTCTATTGATTAACAACAACCCAGTACAGGTTCTCCTATTTGAATAATTCCATTTCTGAAGTGCACAACAACAAGTGACATCCACAGACAATAGCTCAACATTTCTTAAATGAACAGTAAGCAAGATCTGGGGCAGGAGCCAATACTGCCAATTATAACTTTGCAAAATTCAATTTAACTAACAAGAAAATTCAATTTTGCTAACGAGAAGTCTATAATCTACGATATAAAATAAAGCTATAGCAAATATTATTCTATGGCAGAGTTGCACACAAAAACTCAATACACATAAACGCCAAGTATCCAGGCTTCATGATCCTTATTTTAGCATTCCTTTTTCAGATACATTTCAGCTGAACTATAAATCAGTGTCTTGGCTCATTGACCTGCCATAACCCTTGCTAATATCCCAAGTATTGCATGAGATTGCCAATAAAAACAAGCATAAGCTGAGAGATCCGACTAAGACTCACACAGGAATAAAGTAATCAATAACAGTGTCGCTGCTGCGGCTGGCATCCCCTATGAAGATTTATGCACTCTAAAGACTAAAATAGGAAATCCATGTGCCCCTTTTGTAGTCAAGATTAAGTTAGTATTAGTGAACCGTTTTAAACTCACTTATTCCTTGCTACTTCCTTGCGATGTTGTCATTTCACCAAGATGTTCTTTGTGTTTCACTGTTGCAGTCATTACATCTGGGTAATCTGCTGACAGGTTGCCCTCAGTCGGCCTGAATTCCAAAGTCTTGGGTCCTGCGTCGGTTGCTGTCTCCTCTTCCATGACGTCAGGTTGTCAGGGGTATAAAACATGCAGCCGACTCCATTTTCTTTATTCTTTCGTGCTGCGCATAGCCTGAAGCAGAAGCATTTCGCAAGTGCCGGCCGGCCGACTAATGAAATATTCGAGTTTGAGTTTCAGAACCAAAGTCTTCACTAAAGCTAAGTACCCTGTTGGGGAAACTCTTTTCTTGCTTTTTACCGATGTCAGAAAAAGTTAATAATTGTATTACTTGTGGTAAGCAAATACCTCATAAGGATTTCCATTTATATTCTATTCCTTGCCTAGGCCCTGATCACAACATCCCTGGCTGTCGGTTTTGTGCTAGATTTAACCAACACACTATTAAGCATCGGTATATTTTTGCATCAAAGTATTTTGGAAACAAATTTAAATACCCAGAAATGTCGTTGGATAGCAATCCGACTACCGGAGTACATAAAAAACGCAAAGAAAAGGACAGAGAAAGGCAGTCGAGATCCAAAACCGATGACAAAGCTTCTCCTAAGCCAGTCACCGGTTCGCTGGTACTCAGTGAGGCGCTTTCGCAACCCCTGATACCCGCTACCTTCGAGTCGCAGGCCTCTACCGACACCCATGTGGAGTCCGGCATGCCGCAAGATACTCAAGGAATTGGACCGATGGATGTATCTCCCTCTGATGGGTCCAGAGCCACTGAGCAGGCACCGGCTTCTGAGGGTGTATTCAGACCTCAACATTTGTATATCAAACCGACGAAAGCTGCAAAACCAAAAACAAAAGCAACTTCTAAAACTAAAAAAAAGTGACGCATGAGCCACGTGCACAGGCCTCTATGCCTAAAAAACAGATGATCAAAATGACTGAAGACGTTATTACCTTGATCAGGGGTACCCATCCCCCTCCTGATAAGAGGCCTAGGCAAGACACTGATTATGAATCTTCAGATCAGGTTTCTATTTCTTCTGGTTTGTAATTCTTCTGATTCCTCTTCTGATCAGGAATTCTCTATGCCTCCCTATGAGGATTCTGATGCTGAGGAGTTTATTCCATCTACATCTCCTCCTGAGGATTATTCATTTGGAGAAACCTTGCATACTTTGAGGGAGCATTTTCACTGGGAGAGTCAAGACTTTTCAGAATCAAAAAAGAGGCTCGGGGATTTCCTTCTCCCTCAGCAGAGGCCTTTAGCCATTCCCCTTGTTTTAGACATTGTGGATGATGTGTTTTCGGAGTCAAGCTTGTCCCCTGACTCCTTACCTCCGGCTCCCAGTAAGCCTACAGATATTACAAGGTCCCTGACTCTCATAAATTTTTATTTAGAAACCCTGCTGCTGATCCTAAAACTATTTCACAGGGTCCAAAGGGAGTTAAGGCCTCAACTGCAAAAAATCCTACCCCCTCTGACAGAGATTCAAGGGCACTGGACAGATGGGGAAAAAAGGTTTTTACATCTGCAACCTTGGCAATTAGGGCCTTAAACTGTCGATTTCATATGCTTCAGTACCAACAACATGTTATGGGATTGCTGAAACAGAAAATGATGTTGATTTCAGAATGTGCAGAAAATAAAGAATTGCAGGAATTATTGCATGCAGCCGAACAAGTTGGAAAGCATACTTTGCATTGTGGTTTGATTCCTTAGAGGCCTCTTGCAGGGCCGCAGTTACTGGATCTGTGATTAGGAGGCATGCCTGGTTAAAGGAACAAAATTTGCCTGATCATGTTAAAGCTAAATTGCTAGATGCACCTTTACAGCATGATTCTCTGTTTGGTATTAAGGCAGAATAGGTTTTAAAGAAAATGGAAGACAAAGCTAAGTCTATGCAAACTGTTAAAGACTTGCAGCCACCAAGATTCAGTAGACATTGGCCTACAAAAAAATTGGTCCTTTCCTGTGTCAGACAGAGCTCAAAGGGGTAAATCCAGACGCCCTAAGGGTTCCAGATACCAGGCGCAATATTCATACAGGTCAAAGCAATGGGGTGCTTCCACCTCCAAATCTGGGGGAGATAAAGCACAAACCTACAGAAAGCAATCCCAATGACTTCCCTCTGCCTACACCAAGCACTTATCTTTTGGCAGCACCCATAGGGGGAAAATTAGCACTTTTTGCTCAAAATTGGCAGTTAATAACCCAGGACAAATGGGTACTAAACATTGTATCACAGGGATACAGATTCCATTTCCACACTCTGTCAATGGCAAATGGTTGGCCAGATCTGCCAAAAAATCAATGGGCAGAGGCACAGAAACAGGTTAGGTCCCTCATGGATATGGGGTCCATTCAGACAGTACCAGAACAAGAAAAAGGACAAGGTTTTTACTCAAGACTGTTCTTGGTACCCAGAAAGGACAAGGCCTGGCAGCCAATACTGGATTTATTGATTTTGAACACATACCTGGACATTCCAAAATTCAAAATGCTGACTTTGCAGCAGCTTCTGCCCATGCTGGGCAAGAATGCTTGGCTGGTTACTTTAGACCTAAAAGAGGCGTACCTGCATGTCCCAGTAAGACAATCATGCAGAAGATTCCTCAGATTCAAGGCTGGCTTAATGCATTACCAATTCTCTGCACTGCCCTTTAGCTTATCTACTGCACCCAGGGTCTTTAGAAAGTGCCTGGCACCAGTAATTGCATTTTGCAGACAAAAAAGTATTCAAATATATCTTTACTTGGGCAACTGTCTCATTCAAGCAGAGAACAAGGACGCTCTTCTTTGACACCTGGCATTTGTGAGAAGGCTTCTAACATGCCTAGGGTACACAGTAAACGAAAATAAATCACAACTGGTACCCTCTCAAAAGATAACATTCCTGGTTGCAAGCTTAAATACAACTGCCCAGATGGCTTACCTCATGCCAGACAAGCAAAGGCAACTGACTACTTACTTCAAACGGATGGCAACAAAAACCCAGTCTTCTGCAAGACAAATTCTGCAGGCTCTGGGCTTCATGGCATCCTGCATCCTACTGATTCCATATGCCGGACTGCATATGAGGAAACTTCAATGGTACCTAAAATGTTTATGGAGTCAGCATTCTCACAGTCTGGAAACAATGATTCCTCTCATTCCCTGCCTGCAACAGGAGTTTCTGTGGTGAGCAAAGGCATGTCACCAAAACATTGGGCAGCCATTCACTCTACCCCCTGCCAGCCAAACCATAATAGAAGCATCAGCTTATGCCTGGGGCGCCCACATGGCAGGAAGATGCATTCAGGGCATATGGTCACCAAAACAAATGCATCTTCATATCAACCAGAAAAAGATGCTAGCTGTTCAAAATGCCCTAACAGCCTTCAAGGACTTAGTTCATCCAGGACAACTACTGATAAAGACGGACAACACCACAGTCATGTAGTATATAATCAAGCAAGGGGGCACACACTCATACCCCCTTTGCAGATTAGCCATGGCACTGTGGGACACAGCTTTGACCTACCAAATACATCTTCAAGCTCAATTCCTGCCAGGAAAACAAAACACTCTGGCAGACGATTTAAGCAGAAACCTTATGGATCCTCACGAGTGGAAACTAAATCCACAAGTCTTCAGCATGATAACAGAGAAATGGGGGAGCCCAGACATAGATCTGTTTCCCTCTCCTCAAAATTATCAATTAAAAAAATTCTGCACAAGAACTTATCACAGACAAGCATGGAAAGTGGACGCCCTGTCCTTCAATTGGAAAAACCTATCCGTTTACGCCTTTCCTCGTCTGCCTCTACTCCCCAAGGTTTTCCTAAAAGTCAGACGAGAAACCAAAGATGATACTAATTGCCCCGGACTGGCCCCACCAATACTGGTACCCAATCCTAAGGATCTTGTCTCAATACCCAGCTTGGACCTTGCCTCAAAGACCACAACTAATGTCCCAGCAAAACAATCTGATCCTGCACAGTCAACTACAGACTCTGAGCCTGGCAGCATGGCTGATCATGTAGTTATACAAACAACTCCTCTCAGTAAAGCTGTGATGGATGTCATTTTGGAAGCCAGAAGGCCTAGTACTAGAAAATCTTATGCTGACAAATGGAAGAGATTCTGTGCTTGGAATCAAGCACAAGGAACTGATACAGCAGAACCAAATATTCTTCAGATATTGCAATACTTAACTGAGATGCTTGACAAAGGCCTATCTTTTTCATCAATTAAAATCCATGCCTCTGCCATTTCGGCTCATTACAATACAGAGCCACCGATCTTGTCTCATCCTTTACTAAAGCAGTATCTTAGAGGAGCCAAAAATTTAAGGCCTCCTAGAAGATCACCATTGCCTGCATGGGACCTCAATTATGTTTTGGAAAAGCTCACCCTGCCTCCATTTGAACCAGCTGCTACCGCTGATATAAAGTTCTTAATGATGGAAAACAGCTCTTCTACTAGCAATTACTTCAGCAAGAAGAGTTTCAGAGCTACAGGCCCTTGTGGCTGTAGAGCCTTTTATCATATTTTACCCAGACAGGGTATCTCTGAGGACAAATCTTACTTTTGTGCCTAAGGTGGTTTCCAGTGTAGCTCTTAACCAAACAATTCATCTGCCAACCTTTTATCCAAATCCGCAGAACAAGGGGGAGAGAATTCTGCATTCCTTGGACGTACACAGACAGCTAAGATTCTACTTAAGCAGAACTAAAGCTCTAAGAAAAACTGAGCAATTACTAGTGACATATGCTGCAGGATCAGAACGCAAGGCTATATATCAAAGCAGACCATTTCAAAGTGGATAAGCCACTGCATCCGTTTCTGCTACTTACACCATGGTAAACCTGTGGCCAAGGGCATTTGGGTCTCATTCCACCAGAGCTGCAGCTACTTCAGCAGCCTTTCTAAAGGGAGTACCAACCAAAGACATTCTAGAGGCTGCTACTTGGAGTTCTGTTCACACCTTTACAAAGCATTATCATTTGTCTCTCTACTCTAAATCCAGGGCAGGCTTTGCCACTGCAGTTCTGCAGGGCCTTATAGCCGCTCCTAATGCTGTTTAGCCCCAGCCTCCCAACCATAGCTTTGGGATTCTACCCAAATGTAATGACTGCAACAGTGAAACATGAAGAACATAGTACAGTTGTGTACACTTACCGTAAATGTAGATGTTTGAGTGTATTCACTGTTGCAGTCCAGGTTACCCTCCTGCCATCCCCCTGTCATTCTGGAGTTTATCTTTTCTTCACTATCTTCTACAACCTATGTGGTTTATTTGCTTGTAGATGAAGGTAAAGTTTATACCGGTGTGTGTGTGTGTGTGTGTGTGTGTGTGTGTGTGTGTGTGTGTGTGTGTGTGTATATGTATATATATATATATATATATTTTTTTTTTTGCTACCTTTTTGGGGGAACCTGACATCGGGGTCAAGGAAAAACTAAAGAAAATGGTGTCGGCTGTATGTTTTATACCCCCTGACGACCTGACGTTATGGAAGAGGAGACAGCAACTGACACAGGACCCAAGAGTTTGGAATTCAGGCCGACTGACGGCAACCTGCCAGCAGATTACCCAAATGTAATGACTGCAATAGTGAATACACTCTAACATCTACATTTATGATAAGTGTACACAACTGTACTGTCTCATTAATTCTCCATCCGGTGTGGTGATTACGCGATGATAGGGTGCACTTTGACCGAAAATGAGATTGTAACATAGTGTCACCCACTGGACAACCAAAACCACACTTTTCGTTACCTCGCTGTACACTCAGATAAGGTAAGCATTTCCGGTTTCTTGGAAATAAAATATTGACGAGATTACAGCAATTCAGCTGTGCGAGGTACTAAAAAGAAAGAAAAATCAGGAATAAGACCCATCACTAGGAGGAATAAACCTTCACCAGGGAGTTTAAGGAGCCGTAAATTTGCCAAAGCATTTGGTGAACGCAGCTTGCACCTCTAATGGTGAGTTTATTGCATAATTAACGTCTTTATACTGGAACAGGAGGGTATTAGGATAACGCATTTGGAATTTTATCTTGCGACTAATCAGATCTGCACAGAACGGGGATAAATTTTGCCGCTTCTTTTTGATCTCAATGGGGAAGGTCTTGCGAAATGGTAATCTTAATACCATTTCATAATATCTGTTTTTACTTTTTGGCAGCTGTTAAGATCTTTTGAATGTCTTGATAATTTAGTAGCTTGTCATAAACTAGTCTTGGGAAATTTGTGTCTTGCTTTTTGAACAGTGCTCGATGTGCTCTTTCACTGAGTATTTCCTTGGAATGCTCCTCCTTCAGTAGTAAGCTTTTAAAAATCTGGACACTAAATATTGGTAACTGACTGTATTCATAGCTTTCAGGAAGTCCTCTGATTAATGTGTTATTCTGATGGATTCTGGCTTCTAAATCCACCAGTTTCTGTTTTATTTCAAGTAATGTTTTGGTTTTGGTGCCAGTTTCTTATTTCAATTTGCTTATTTGGTATTCATTGTCTTGAGTTTTGGATTCAATGAGATCCATGTGCTCTGCTATTTGATTCATTGTGCTGATCCAAGAAATTTTGTATTGCTGTCTGAATAGGGAGGAGAGCCTGCTTAAGTTCCTCCATTTGGATATTGGATTCAGGCTTCTGTTTTGCTGCTGTTCTCATAGATTCCCGTTGCTTGGATACAGTTTGTCTTTTAGAAAGTGTGTTTTCTTTAGTGATGCTATTGCTGAGAGTTTAGTTTTTGTGATCTGGGTCTCCATCATTTCAGATTCTTTTGACATTTTAACGTCTCCCCAAAGTCTGACCACTGCAAGGATATATTTTTGTCTTCAGGCCTGGTTTTACATGTGGAGAAGATTACTGCAACTGTGAAAGCAGTAAATAAGTGATTTATCTTCAAGTTGCTTCTAGGAAAGACCCAGGTCGATAAAATAGTCCTTTAAAATCAGCACTCCTAGATGCAAGATGTTTGGCTTTTAAGCAAGACTACTTGATTTTTGTTAGGAGCTCAGTGAAGAGGGTGTTTACAGAATGTCCACCATTTTGGAATCACAAATCATCCTTTTCTATCACTTCCACCAACAACGCAATTATCAAACCTGACCCTCACACAAACTCCTAGGAGTCATCATCGATGATGAACTCAAATTTAATATTCACCTTCTCCTGTGCATAAAAAAGACAAACCAGAAACTAGGTTTACTATATTGTAACAAAAGATTTTAAACTCCAAATGCTAGCTTGCTCAAGCTCTCCTCTTCCCCTCCCTTCTTTATGCTACCCCTGTGTTCACCAACATTCAAACTACAACCTTAACTAAACTCCAACGAACTTACCATAAAATTGCTAGATTCATCACCAATTCTCCTTATAATACACATCACTGCCTAGCCCTTACATCCCTCCACTGACTTGAATTCCCCCATTTACTGTTGCCATCACAACTTCAAATGCTACACTTCATACTCTATAAACCCTCGTCCTACCCTGCTCTCTCCTCCTTCATCTCTATCTACACACCTTCTTGTACTCTCTGTATCACCAATCAGCAAGTACTACACACCTACCAACCTAAAAATGTGGTAGGTAAACTCTTATACAAATATTCCATCGTCCAAACTTGGAATACTCTTCCTAGAGATATATGTTCTGCCATTCACCCATCCCACTTTAAAGAAAAACTCAAACTTCATCTGCTTACCCCCAAACTCTGTCCTTGTCAAGCCCCAACTTAACCCTCTCTCTCATCTTTGTGTACCTTCCCAGTAATCCTCCTCTCAGTATTAGTATTCCCTCCATTTCTGGATACTTACTCTACTTTATACCCTTATCTAATGGATCAAACCCATTGAAAATATGTAATTTAACCACTACTCTGTAAACTTAGGAAATATGACTACAAATGTTTGCATTTTTTTTTGCGTTTGGTATTTCAAATCTTTTTGTACAGTTCAATTTCTTATCTAATGTTAATATAAACTGCTGTCATCTATTGTTTTTCTGTAAATGTCTGTCTTTTGGATCTTTTCTCCTCGGGTCTCCACTAAAAATGGGCCACAAGCCCAGCTGGACCAACCCAGTTAACAGATGTCAATAAATAAATGTTGTTGCGAACTATGCATATCTGTATGCTACCCTATGTAAGAGAGTGAATGAATAGTTATGTCATTGTGAACTTTACAACCAGAGCCATAGGTACATAGACTTGTTGGCCTTACATGGTAATTCAGATTTGCTACTTTTCATTGTAGGAGAAAAGACCAAGAAGTAAACTTCCTCGTGCCCTCCGAGGCCTTATGGGAGAAGCTAATATTCGGTTTGCTCGGGGAGACCGTGAAGATGCTATTTTGATGTGCATGGAAATCATTCGACAGGGTGAGGTTTTTTTTTTGTTCTTCCTTTTCTGTACATTCACAGCTTGGAAATGGACTTTCCATTATGGAAAAGGTTAAGACTGTTTCAAGTTTAGTCTTGTCCCTATTATGAAATACTTTATATGTTTTTATCTGAAGATAACCCTTTTTTCTGGCTTGCTATTTCATTTCCACTAATGTCATGAACCACAAATGAGTTTTATTACCTTTGTTTTACAGTGAAATGTTGTCCATTTTGAAGTCTTTGTTTTGATAATGGCACCTGACTAAGCCAAGCAAAGCTGTTTTTTTTTTTTTTTAGTTAATTTGCTTTTGTGGTATAAGGTGGGGTTCTTTTTCTATTTTTGCCATCCTCTTAGGAGTACAATTTATGTTTTTTTGCACATTGTGTCCTTCTCCATGGAAGGAACTAGCCCATTGCATCAGCTGTGTAGCACCCAGATGCAATTCTAATAGTGATTATCATTAAATGCCTTGTGGGTAGGTTTGTCATGCTTACAACTGGAATAATTTATCACCCCCTCCCCCCCAACAACACATGTGAACAAACACGTGCAGACTTATTCATTACATCACTTGGAAAGCTCACGACATTGTGATATGTAGTGAGAGCAGGGACCAGGTTGAGGAGACCCTGGAGAGGTGGAGGTGTGCTTTAGAGAGAGGTGGGGGTATGCTTTAGAGAGGAGAGGAATGAAGGTCAGCAGGTCTAAAACAGAATATATGTGTGTAAATGAGAGGGAGGGTAGAGGAATGGTGAGGATGCAGGGAGTAGAGGTGGTAAATGTGGATGAGTTTAAGTACTTGGGATCAACAGTTCAGAGTAATGGTGAGTGTGGAAGAGAGGTGAAGAAGAGAGTACAGGCAGGGTGGAATGGGTGGAGAAGAGTGTCAGGAGTGATTTGTGAAAGACTGGTACCAGTAAGAGTGAAAGGGAAGGTCTACAAGAGGGTAGTGAGACCAGCTATGTTATATAGGTTGGAGACTGTGGCATTGATGAAAAGGCAGGAGTCAGAGCTGGATGTGGCAGAGTTAAAGATGTTAAGATTTGCACTGGGTGTGACGAGGATGGACAGGATTAGAAATCAGTATATTAGAGGGTCAGCGCAGGTTGGATGGTTTGGAGACAAAGCAAGAGAGTCGAGATTGCGTTGGTTTGGACATGTGCTGAGGAGGGATGCTGGGTATATTGGGAAAAGGGTGCTAAGGATGGAGCTGCCAGGTAAGAGGAAAAGAGGAAGGCCTAAGATAAGGTTTATGGATGTGGTGAGAGGACATGCAGGCGGTTTGTGTGAAAGAGCATGATGCAGAGGACAAGAAGAAATGGAAACAGATGATCCGCTGTGTCGACCCCTAATGGGAACAGCCGAAAGAAGATGGTGATGATGACTTGGAAAGCTCATTTGTAAAAAAAACTCAAAAACTAGTGATTTCAGTCTCTCTTGGGAACCTAAGACCAGCTTCCTTTCTTTCTGCACATTCACAGTTTGGAAATGGACCTACCTGATAGAATCTTCAGCCTGGTAGGCCCAGCTATTAGACTGGTTTTGCACTAACTGGCCCACTAGATTTCCCCTCCCCTCACATAGACTCTTCCTACATGAGTGTGACCACTGCATGCTCTCATAACTCTGGTGCACTCTCTATACCAAAAAGTCACAATATACTGTGCACTACTGTAACATATAATACCCTACCTCAAAAGAATGAATAATTATTATGGGCATTGTTAGCAAATATGGACTGCTGTCCAATATTATTGACCTGCAGTGTTTCATGAACATGCCTCTTCCTCTGCAAAATAAGTATTACCCAACTAAAGCACATAGAGTTACAAAAATCCTACCCCATGGTTATTCAGAGAATTGAAGATATTGCTGACCACAATGATGACAGGATCACAGGGATAACAAGCCAAAAAACTGAGAGACCATTTGAATCTTAAAATAGCCACACTCATGATGTACCTTCTGCTCTTAGGAGCAGGTGAAGAATGTATTTGCAGATGCCCATTCTTTTGTCAAGCTTCATCCTGAGGAATGTGGGAGTGTCTCTTTGTTTTACCTGTAAGGAAAATTTGTTCAGAAATTGGAAATACTGAGTAATATTTTCTTTTTCTCCAGCTGTTTTATTTATATCCTTAGTTCTGAAGTTTTTGAAACTGTTTGTCATGTGGGCATGCAAGAGATCAAGAAGGCTAGAGATTTCATCCTGTATTGAATCCAAGTAGTTGGAAAATAAAAGTGAATGACTATGCATAATGGACGACACAAGTTTATAAGTATGTGAGATTATTTTGTTTTTTAGGGAGAGCGAATTGATGATTGATTTTGTTAATTGAATATCTTGTTCCATAACTCTGTATTTAAGGTTTTTTTGTTTCATAAGTGAGCTGAGTTGTTTTAAAATAGGGTCATATTTATTAGGAGCCCCAAATAAAGTTTTAACCTCTGCTGCATTAGTTTACTTTTGGTGGTGTACCCCCAAAATAGTTAATAGTTTATACTTTATATAATAGTATGTTACTGATTAAAGTTATCCTCCTCTTGGGAGGCCTGATTTCAATTTGTATTATGATTTTCTGGGGCACCCTAGTGAATGTTTTACCTATTCAGGAGTAAGGTACTTGTTACAATAGTTGCTTGTCTATAAATCAAAACTTGTTAACGGTTTGTATTAATTTAGAATGTACTTTACTTTCTTTTTCTTGGTTTGATGTACCTTACAAGATGTTCTTCGTGTTTCACTGTTGCAGTCATTACATTTGGGTAATCTGCTGGCAGGTTGCCCTCAGTCGGCCTGAATTCCAAAGTCTTGGGTCCTGCGTTGGTTGCTGTCTTCTCTTTCATGACGTCAGGTCGTCAGGGGTATAAAACATGCAGCCAACGGCATTTTCTTTAGTCTTTCTAGCCGCGCGGTGCCCGAAGTAGAAGCATTTTGCAAGTGCTGGTCGGCCGACTACAGAAATATTCGAGTTTGAATTTCAGAACCAAAGTCTTCACTAAAGCTAAGTACCCCATTGGGGAAATTCTTTTCTTGCTTTTTACCAATGTCAGAAAAAGTTAATAATTGTATTACTTGTGGGAAGCAAATACCTCATAAGGATTTCCATTTATACTGTATTCCTTGCCTAGGCCCTGATCACAACGTGCCTGGCTGTCGGTTTTATGCTAGATTTAACCAACGCACTCTTAAGCGTCAGTATATTTTTGCATCAAAGTATTTTGGAAACAGATTTAACTACCCAGAAATGTCGTCGGATAGCAATCCGACTACCAGAGTACATAAAAAATGCAAAGAAAAGGACAGACAAAGGCAGTCGAGATCCAAAACTGACGACGAAACTTCTCCTAAGCCAGTCACCGGTTCGCCAGTACTCAGTGAGGCACTTTCACAGCCCCTGATACCCGCTACCTTCGAGTCGCAGGCCTCTACCAACACCCACGTGGAGTCTGGCATGCTGCAAGATACTCAAGGTATTGGACTGACGAATGTGTCTTCATCGGATGGATCCGGAGCCGCTGAGCAGGCACCGGCTTCTGAGGGTGTATTCAGACCTCAACATTTGTATGTCAAAATGACAGCTGCAAAACCAAAGACAAAAGCAACTTCTAAAACTAAAAAAAGACGTATGAGCCATGTGCACAGGCCTCTATGCCTAAAAAACAGATCAAAATGACTGAAGACCTTATTACCTTGATCGGGGGTACCCATCCCCCTCCAGGTAAGAGGCCTAGGCAAGACACTGATTATGAATCTTCAGATCAGGTTTCTATTTCTTCTGATCAGGAATTATCTGTACCTCCCTATGAGGATTATGATGCAGAGGAGTCCATACCATCTGCATCTCCTCCTGAGGATTATTCATTTGGAGAAACCTTGTATACTTTGAGGGAGCATTTTCGCTGGGAGAGTCAAGACTTGTCAGAATCAAAAAAGAGGCTTAGGGATTTCCTGCTTCTCCCTCAGCACAAGCCTTTAGCCATTCCTCCTGTTTTAGACATTGTGGATGATGTGTTTTCGGAGTCAGGCTTGACCCCTGACTCCTTACCTCCAGCTCCCAGTAAGCCTGACCGATATTACAGGGTCCCCGACTCACATACATTTTTATTTAGAAACCCTCCTGCTGATCCTGAAACTATTTCACAGGGTCCAAAGGGAGTTAAGGCCTCAACAGCAAAAAATCCTACTCCCTTTGACAGTGATTCAAGGGCACTGGACAGATGGGGAAAGAAGGTTTATACATCTGCAGCCTTGGCAGTCCGGGCCTTAAAATGTCAATTTCATATGCTTAAGTGCCAACAACATGTTATGGGATTGCTGAAACAGAAAATGATGTTAATTTCAGAATGTGCAGAAAGTAAAGAATTGCAGGAATTATTGCATGCAGCTGAACAGGTTGGAAAGGATACTTTGCAATGTGGTTTTGACTCCATAGAGGCCTCCTGCAGGGCCGCAGTTACTGGATCTGTGATTAGGAGGCATGCCTGGTTAAAGGAACAAAATTTGCCTGATCATGTTAAAGCTAAATTGCTAGATGCACCTTTACAACATGATTCTCTGTTTGGTATTAAGGCAGAAGAGGTTTTAAAAGAAAATGGAAGACAAAGCTAAGTGTATGCAAACTGTTACAGACTTCTTACAAGTGTAGCCACCTAGATTCAGTAGACACTGGCCTACAAAAAATTGGTCCTTTCCTGTGTCAGACAGAGCTCAAAGGGGCAAATCCAGATGCCCTAAGGGTTTCAGATACCAGGCACAAGATTCATACAGGTCAAAGCAATGGGGAGCTTCTACCTCCAAATCTGGAGGAGATAAAGCGCAAACCTACAGAAAGTAATCCCAATGACTTCCCTCTGCCTACACCAAGCACTTATCTTTTGGCAGCACCCATAGGGGGAAAATTATCACTTTTTGCTCAAAATTGGCAGTTAATAACCCAAGACAAGTGGGTACTAGACATAGTATCACAGGGATACAGATTCCATTTCCACACTCTGCCAGTGGCAAATGGTTGGCCAGATCTGCCAAAAAATCAGTGGGCAGAGGCACAGAAACAGGTTACGTCCCTCATGGATATGGGGGCCATTCAGCCAGTACCAGAACAGGAAAAAGGACAAGGTTTTTACTAAAGACTGTTCTTGGTACCTAGAAAGGACAAAGCTTGGTGGCCAATACTGGATTTATCGATTTTGAACATATACCTGGACATTCCAAAATTCAAAATGCTGACTTTGCAGCAGCTTCTGCCCATGCTGGGCAGGAATGCTTGGCTGGTGACAGACCTAAAAGAGGCATGCCTGCATGTCGCAATAAGACAATTGTGCAGAAGATACCTCTGATTCAAGGCTGGCTTAATGCATTGCCAATTCTCTGCACTGCCCTTTGGCTTATCTACTGCGCCCAGGGTCTTTACAAAGTGCATGGCACCAGTAACTGCATTTTGCAGACAAAGAAGTATACAAATTTATCCTTACTTGGACGACTGTCTCTTTCAAGCAGAGAACAAGGACATTCTTCTTCGACACCAGGCATTTGTGAAAACGCTTCTAACATGCCTAGGGTACACAATAAACGAAAAGAAATCACAACTGGTACCCTCTCAAAATATAACATTCCTGGGTGCAAGCTTGAATAGAACTGCCCAGATGGCTTACCTCACGCCAGACAAGCAAAGGCAACTGATTACTTACTTCAAACTGATGGCAACAAAAAAACAGTTATCTGCAAGACAAATTCTGCAGGCTCTGGGCTTCATGGCATCCTGCATCCTACAAATTCCATACGCAAGACTGCATATGAAGAAACTTCAATGGTACCTAAAAAGTTTATGGAGTCAACATTCTCACAGTCTGGAAGCAATGATTCCTCTCATTCCCTGCCTACCACAGGAGTTTCTATGGTGGGCAAAGGCTTGTCACCAAAACATGGGACGGCCTTCACTTACCCCCCTGCCAGCCAAACCTTAACAGCAGACGCATCGGATTATGCCTGGGGGCCCACATGGCAGGAAGATGCATTCAGGGCATATGGACCCCAAAACAAATGCATCTTCATATCAACCAGAAAGAGATGCTAGCTGTTCAAAATGCCCTAACAGCCTTCAAGGACTTACTTCATCCAGGACAACTACTGATAAAGACGGCAACACCACAGTCATGTGGTATATAAACACGCAAGGGGCACACACTCATACCCCCTTTGCAGATTAGCCATGGCACTGTGGGACACAGCTTTGACCTACCAAATACATCTTCAAGCTCAATTCCTGCCAGGAAAACAAAATACACTGGTAGACAATTTAAGCAGAAACCTTATGGATCCTCATGAGTGGAAACTAAATCCACAAGTCGTCAGTATGACAACAGAGGAATGGTGGAGCCCAGACATAGATCTATTTGCCTCTCCTCAAAATTATCAATTGAAAAGATTCTGCACAAGGACTTATCACAGACAAGCATGTAAAGTGGACGCTCTATCCTTCAGTTGGAAAAACCTATCAGTTTACGCCTTTCCTCCTCTGCCTCTTCTCCCCAAGGTCCTCCTAAAAGTCAGACAAGAGAAACCAAAGATGATACTAATTGCCCCGGACTGGCCCCACCAGTACTGGTACCCAATCCTAAGGAACTTGTCTCAATACCCAGCTTGGACCTTACCTCAAAAGACCTCAACTACTGTCCAAGCAAAACAATCCGATCCTGCACAATCAACTACAGTCACTGAACCTGGCAGCATGGCTGATCATGTAGTTATACAAACAACACCTCTCAGTAAAGCTGTGGTGGATGTCATTTTGGAAGCCAAAAGGCCTAGTACTAGAAAATCGTATGCTGACAAATGGAAGAGATTCTGTGCTTGGAATCAAGCACAAGGAACTGATACAGCAGAACCAAATATTCCTCAGATATTACAATACTTAACTGAGATGCTTGACAAAGGCCTATCTTTCTCATCAATTAAAATCCATGCCTCTGCCATTTTGGCTCATTACAATACAGAGCCACCAATCTTTTCTCATCCTTTACTAAAGCAGTATTTTAGAGGAGTCAAAAATTTAAGGCCTCCTAGATCACCATTGCCTGCATAGGACCTCAATTATGTGTTAGGTTTTTCCAACTGAAGGATAGGGCGTCCACTTTCCATGCTTGTCTGTAATAAGTTCTTGTGCAGAATCTTTTCAAATGATAGTTTTGAGGAGTGGCAAATAGATCTATGTCTGGGCGCCCCCATTTCTCTGTTATCATGTTGAAGACTTGTGGATTTAGTTTCCACTCGTGAGGATCCATAAGGTTTCTGCTTAAATCGTCTGCCAGAGTGTTTTATTTTCCTGGCAGGAATTGAGCTTGAAGATGTATTTGATAGGTCAAAGTTGTGTCCCACAGTGCCATGGCTAATCTGCAAAGGGGGTATGAGTGTGTGCCCCCTTGCTTTTTTATATACCACATGACTGTGGTGTTGTCCGTCTTTATCAGTAGTTGTCCTGGATGAACTAAGTCCTTGAAGGCTGTTAGGACATTTTGAATAGCTAGCATCTCTTTCTGGCTGATATGTAGATGCATTTGTTTGGGTGTCCATAAGCCCTGAATGCATCTTCCTGTCATGTGGGCCCCCCAGGCATAATCTGATGCGTCTGTTGTTAAGGTTTGGCTGGCAGGGGGTAGAGTGAAGGGCAGTCCCATGTTTTGGTGACATGCCTTTGGCCACCATAGAAACTCCTGTTGCAGGCAGGGAATGAGAGGAATCATTGTTTCCAGACTTGTGAATGTTGACTCCATAAACTTTTTAGGTACCATTGAAGTTTCCTCATATGCAGTCTTGCATATGGAATTAGTAGGATGCCATGAAGCCCAAAGCCTGCAGAATTTGCCTTGCAGAAGACTGGGTTTTTGTTCCCATCAGTTTGAAGTAAGTAGTCAGTTGCCTTTGCCTGTCTGGCGTGAGATAAGCCATCTGGGCAGTTGTATCCAAGCTTACAGCCAGGAATGTTATCTTTTGAGTGGGTACCAGTTGTGATTTCTTTTCGTTTATTGTGTACCCTAGGCATGTTAGAAGCCTTTTCACAAACGTCAGGTGTTGAAGAAGTGTCCTTGTTCTCTGCTTGAATGAGACAGTCGTCCAAGTAAGGATAGATTTGTATACTTCTTTGCAAAATCCAAATGTTCATCGTGCACACAGCTGCAGTCATAACAGATGGGTTATCCTGCCGTCAGGTGAGTCCTCGGTCAGCCGAATTCCAAAGTCTAGGTCCGGCGTCGGTTGTCGTCAGTTCCTCCCTGACGTCAGTGCGGCAGGGGTATAAAAGAGGCAGCCGACACCATTTTCTTCAGTCTTTCTTGCCGCGCGGTGCCCGAAGCAGAAGCAGTTCACAAGTGCCAGTTGGCCAGCTCCTGAGATTTATGAAAGTATTTCAGCCGAAGTCTTCTTGAAAGCTAAGTACCCCGTTGGGGAAACTTTCCTTGCCTCAGACCGATGTCAGACAAAGTTAATAATTGCATTTCATGTGGGAAGCAAATACCGCATAAGGATTTCCACTCTTACTGTATACCTTGCTTAGGCCCAGACCACGACGTCTCGGCCTGCCGTTTTTTGTGCTAGATTCAACAAACGCACTATTAAGCATCGGGCAGAGTTCGCCCTTCACTTTTTTGGCAAAAAATGTAATTATATTATGTCGTCGGATACTCCGACTCCAGTTTTGAGCAAAAAACGCAAAGATAAGGACCGACATACGAGATCCGTACCACCTACTGATACCACGCTAAGGCCGACTACTGGTTCTCCGGTACTCAGCAAGGTGCCTGTGCAGCCCCTGAGTACCAATGACAATGCATTACCGGTGTCTTCAGTACCCGAGGTCGCAGGCTCCTCGGCCCCCATTCCTACTACAGATACCGACGCCACTCCTGGCGGGGAAACTCAAAATTTAGACAGGCCTGCCATTTCTCAAGGGGTCTTCAGGCCTTCCTACTTCTCTATTAAAGCCTTCACTAAATCTAAAACAGCCATGAAAACCAAAAAACAGGTTCCTCAGACACCCTCTCAAGGCACCATGCCTAAAAAACAGATGCTTAAAATGGCTGAGGATTTGATTACTCTTATCAGGGGTTCTCAACCCCCCTCTGACAAAAGGCCCAGATTAGAGGAAGACTACCTTTCCTCAGATCAAGCTTCTATTATCTCAGAACTATCTGAGGACCAGGATTGTGCCTATTCTCCATTCAGAGACTCTGATGCAGAGGAGTCTATTCCCTCGGTCTCCCCCCCTGAGGACTTCTCTTTTGGGGAAACCCTGCATACATTGAGGGAACACTTTCACTGGGAAGGCCAAGATTACTCAGATTCCAAGAAAAGGCTCAGGGAATTTCTTCTGCTCCCCCAGCATAGGCCTCTGGCTATCCCTCCTGTTTTAGATATATTGGATGATGTGTACACAGAAGCCAGCCTGAATCCAGATTCTTTACCTCCAGCTCCTGTTAAACCAGACAGGTATTACCGGGTTCCTGATTCTCACCAGTTCCTATATAAAAGCCATACTGCTGACCCAGAAACTATTTCACAGGGTCCTAAAGGAATTAAGGCCTCTACTGCTAAAAACCCATTACCTTCAGAGAGAGATTCCAGATCTTTAGAAAGGTGGGGGAAAAAGGTGTACACCTCGGCCACTTTAACCATGAGGGCATTAAACTGTCAGTTCTACATGTTAAAGTATCAACAGTTTTTGATATCTCAGCTGAAAAGCAAGATGACACAACCAGAACAACCAGATTTAAAAGAGTTGCAGGATTTGTTGCATGGTTCAGAGCAAGAGGGTAAACATACCTTGCAGTGTGGTTTTGATGCTTTAGAGGCCTCATGTAGAGCTGCTGTTACGGGGTCTGTTATACGTAGGCATGCTTGGCTCAAAGAGCAAACCTTACCAGATCATGTCAAAGCTAAATTATTAGATGCACCTCTTCAAAAAGATGTATTGTTTGGTGTT
This sequence comes from Protopterus annectens, assembly GCF_019279795.1. Classification (NCBI taxonomy): domain Eukaryota; kingdom Metazoa; phylum Chordata; order Ceratodontiformes; family Protopteridae; genus Protopterus; species Protopterus annectens. Next base: position 132,944,042 of record NC_056728.1, read on the forward strand.
AAAGCAGAGGAGGTGCTAAAGAAAATGGAGGAAAAAGCGAAATCAATGCAAACAGTGAAAGATTTCCTGCAGGTACAGCCTCCACGTTTCAGCAGAAACTGGCCTTCAAAAAATTGGTTCTTTCCAGCCACGGACAGACCTCAAAGGGGCAGATACAGGCGTCCAAGGGGTAGAGGGCAACCTCGAGGATCTTTCAGAGCCAGACAGTGGCAAACACCAACCCCAAGAGGTGGAGAAGATAGATCACAGTCTTTTAGTAAACAGACACAATGACTTCCCCCTACACCTGCCAAGCAAAGCTTTAATGGCAGCACCTTTGGACAGAAAACTGACATTATTCTCAAAAAATTGGCATATTGTTACAAGAGACAAATGGATTCTGGACATTATAGACAGAGGCTACAGGTTCCACTTTCACACCCTTCCAAAAATGAGAGGCATGCCAAACCTGCCACAAAATCAAAGGGCAGAGGCACAAAAACAAATTTCAGCTCTCATGGACATGAACGCAATTCAAGAGGTACCTGCAAAAGAACAAGGTCAAGGGTTTTATTCCAGACTATTCCTGGTGTCAAGGAAAGACAAAGATTGGAGACCTATCTTAGACCTATCCATCCTAAACACATATCTACAGGTGCCAAAATTCAAGATGCTCACATTACAGCAGCTTCTTCCCATGCTGGGCAAGGAGTTTTGGCTGGTAACAATGGACCTCAAGGAGGCATACCTGCATGTCCCTATCAGACAAGATTGCAGAAGATACCTCAGATTTCTTGCAGGTTCAACCCATTACCAATTCTCTGCATTGCCCTTTGGCTTATCTACTGTGCTCAGAGTGTTTACGAAATGCCTGGCATCAGTAATCACCTTCTGCAGACTACAAGGGATACAAATCTACCCATATCTGGACGACTGCCTGATCCAAGCGGACAACAAGGACATACTACTGCAGCACCTGGCGTTTGTAATAAAACTGTTGAACTTCCTGGGATACACAGTCAACAAAAATAAATCAAAACTAATACCCTCTTAGCAAATAATTTTCCTGGGTGCCAGCTTGGATACAACCACCCAGATGGCCTACCCCACGCCAGACAAGCAAGGGCAACTGTCTCAATACTTCAGAAGAATGGCAGTTTACACCAGGCTAACTGCAAGGAAAGTCCTGCAGGCTCTGGGATTCATGGCATCTTGCATCCTACTAATCCCATGTGCAAAGCTGCATATGAGGAAACTTCAATGGTACCTAAAAAAATTATGGTCTCAACACAGCCACAGCTTGGAAGCAATTATACCACTCATTCCATGCCTTCAAAAGGAATTTATGTGGTGGGCTCAAGCTTGCCAAAGAAACACAGGTCTTCCTTTCTGTGTACCTCAAGCAACTCAAATCATCACAGACTCCTCAAACTACGCCTTGGGAGCACACATGACAGATCAGTGCATTCAGGGAAAATGGGCACGAAAAGAGAAGCTCCTTCACATCAACCAAAAGGAAATGCTAGCCGTGCAATAGGCTATTATGACCTTCAAAGACCTACTGCATCCAGGCCAGCTATTGATAAGGACAGACAACACCACAGTGATGTGGTACATAAACAAACAGGGGGGAACTCATTCATACCCCCTGTGCAGGCAAGCCATGACCCTATGGAACACAGCACTGGAATTGAAAATTCAACTACAGGCACAATTCCTGCCAGGGAAGGAAAACACACTGGCAGACAACCTAAGCAGAAATATGACAGATCCACACGAATGGAAGTTGCATCCTGAAATTTTCACAAAGATAACTCGGGCATGGGGACAGCCAGATGTAGATCTCTTTGCTACCCACAGAAATTGCCAGTTGAAAAAATGTTGTTCAAGAACCTATCATCCCACAGGCCTGGAAAGTGGACGCACTTTCCTTCAATTGGGCAACATTGACAGTCTATGCCTTCCCGCCTCTTCCTCTGCTGCCCAACGTTCTATTAAAAGCCAGAGCAGAGAGGCCAAAAATGATTCTCATTGCTCCAGACTGGCCCAGGCAACACTGGTATCCACTCCTGAAGAGCCTGACACATTCCCCACCATGGATCCTACCTCTAGTCCCTCTTCTGTTGTCCCAGTACAACTACAAAACTCTTCATAGCCACCTCAAAACTCTAAATCTAGCTGCATGGAGAATTCCTTGATTTCCCAACAGTTTCTCCTCTCCAAGGAGGTGCAGGATGTCATCTTGGAGGCCAGAAGACCTTCTACTAGAAAGGCCTACTCTGCCAAATGGAAACGATTTTGTGCCTGGAATCAAAAGAAGGGACAGAATCCTTGGGTAATAAATATACCTCAAATTTTACAGTACCTAGCTGAGATGTTAAAGAATGGACTTTCCTTCTCCTCCATGAAGATCCACGCTTCAGCCATTTCTGCAGAATACAACACAGATCCTCCTTTATTCTCTCATCCTCTCTTAAGGCAGTTCCTCAGAGGGGCAAAGAATATAAAACCCCCAAGGAAACTACCAGTCCCTGCTTGGGACCTCAACTGATTGGAAAAGCTGACCCTTCCTCCCTTCGAGCCAGCTTCTTCATCAGAGTTACAGTACTTGTCATGGAAAACAGCCTTTCTTCTGGCTATCACCTCAGCTCGCAGGGTTTCGGAGCTACAGGCCCTCATGGCTGTGCAACCATTCATCATTTTCCATCAGGACAGAGTTTCCTTACGAACAACCCTACCTTTATGCCAAAGGTAGTATCCAGTGTAGCTTTGAATCAGACTATCCACTTACCTACCTTTTATCCTAACCCACAAAACAAAGGGGAAAGTCTACTACATTCCTTGGACATTCACAGACAACTTTGTTATTATTTGGACAGGACAAAGCCATTCAGGAAATCTGAGCAACTCTGTGTCCTATGCTGCAGGTACTCAAGGAAAGGCTATTTCCAAACAGACTATTTTAAAATGGATAGCCCACTGCATATGCTTTTGTTACTCATTTCATGGAAAAACTGTGCCTGCATGCATCAGATTCCACTCCACCAGAGCCACAGCTACCTCTGCAGCCTTCCTCAGGGGGGTCCCTAGCAAGGATATTTTGGAAGCAGCCACCTGGAATTCAGTGCACACTTTCTCCAAGCACCATCACCTCCCACTATACTCTAAATCTAGAGCGGGCTTTGCCACAGCAGTCCTGCAGGGCATCCTAGCCCCTCCTAGTTCCACTTAGTGCCTACCACCCTTACTTAGCTTTGGGATTCTACCCATCTGTTATGACTACAGCTGTATGCACGATGAACATAGTACAGTTTTGTACCTACCATAAATGTAGATGTTTGAGTGCTCATACAGCTGCAGTCCAGGTTTCCCTCCCTCCAACCCCTCTTAGGACAGGCCTTATGACAAACCTTTTTCATATAACCTTTTGGGGTATTTGCAACTACTGTTTTTGATTTATCAACATTGCACTTTTGCATAACATTATGTTTGCCTTCCTTCTGGGGGCACCTGACATCTGGGGCAAGAAAAACTGAAGAAAATGGTGTCGGCTGCCTCTTTTTTACCCCTGCCGCACTGATGTCAGGGAGGAAGCGACGACAACCGACGCCGGACCTAGACTTTGGAATTTGGCCAACCGAGGACCCGCCTGACGGCAGGATAACCCATCTTTTATGACTGCAGCTGTATGAGCACTCGAACATCTACATTTATGGTAGGTACAAAACTGTACTTTACTGGTGCCAGGCACTTTGTAAAGACCCTGGGCGCAGTAGATAAGCCAAAGGGCAGTGCAGAGAATTGGCAATGCATTAAGCCAGCCTTGAATCTGAGGTATCTTCTGCACGATTGTCTTATTGGGACATGCAGGTATGCCTCTTTTAGGTCTAAAGTAACCAGCCAAGCATCCTTATCCAGCATGAGCAGAAATTGCTGCAAAGTCAGCATTTTGAATTTTGGAATGTCCAGGTATGTGTTCAAAATCTATAAATCCAGTATTGTCCTTGTCCTTTCTGGGTACCAAGAACAGTCCTGATTAAAAACCTTGTCCTTTTTCCTGTTCTGGTACTGTCTGAATGGACCCCATACCATGAGGGACCTAACCTGTTTCTGTGCCTCTGCCCATTATTTTTTTGGCAGATCTGGCCAACCATTCGCCATTGGCAGAGTGTGGAAATGGAATCTGTATCCCTGTGATACAATGTTTAGTACCCACTTGTCCTGGGTTATTAACTGCCAATTTTGAGCAAAAAGTGCTAATTTTCCCCCTATGGGTGCTGCCAAAAGATAAGTGCTTGGTGTAGGCAGAGGGAAGTCATTGGGATTACTTTCTGTAGGTTTGCACTTTATCTCCTCCAGATTTGGAGGTGGAAGCACCCCATTGCTTTGACCTGTATGAATCTTGCGCTTGGTATCTGGAACGCTTAGGGCATCTGGATTTGCCCCTTTGAGTTCTGTCTGACACAGGAAAGGACCAATTTTTTGTAGGCCAGTGTCTATTGAATCCTGGTGACTGCACTTTTAAGAAGTCTTTAACAGTTTGCATAGACTTAGCTTGGTCTTCCATTTTCTTTAAAACCTCTTCTGCCTTAATACCAAACAGAGAATCATGCTCTAAAGGTGCATCTAGCAGTTTATCTTTAACATGATCAGGCAACTTTTGCTCCTTTAACCAGGCATGCCTCCTAATCACAGATGCAGTAACTGTGGCCCTGCAGGAGGCCTCTAAGGAATCAAAACCACATTGCAAAGTATGCTTTCCAACTTGTTCAACTGCATGCAATAATTCCTGCAATTCTTTATTTTCTGCACATTCTGAAATCAGCATCATTTTCTGTTTCAGCAATCCCATAACATGTTGGTACTTAAGCAAATGAAATTGACAGTTTAGGCCCTGATTGCCAAGGTTGCAGATGTATAAACCTTTTTTCCCCATCTGTCTAGTGCCCTTGAATCTCTGTCAGAGGGGGTAGGATTTTTTGCTGTTGAGGCCTTCACTCCCTTTGGATCCTGTGAAATAGTTTCAGGATCAGCAGCAGGGTTTCTAAATAAAAAAATATGAGAGTCAGGGACCCTGTAATATCTATCAAGCTTACTGGGAGCTGGAGGTAAGGAGTCAGGGATCAAGCTTGACTCCGAAAACACATCATCCACAATGTATAAAACAGGGAGAATGGCTAAAGGCATGTGCTGAGGGAGAAGAAGGAAATCCCTGAGCCTCTTTTTTGATTCTGAGAAGTCTTGACTCTCCCAGTGAAAATGCTCCCTCAAAGCATGCAATGTTTCTGCAAATGAATAATCCTCAGGAGGAGATGCAGATGGAATAGACTCCTCAGCATCAGAATCCTCATAGGGAGGTATAGATAATTCTTGATCAGAAGAGGAATCGGAAGAAATAGAAACCTGATCTGAAGATTCATAATCAGTGTCTTGCCTAGGCCTCTTATCTGGAGAGGGATGGGTACCCCTGATCAAGGTAATAAGGTCTTCAGACATTTTGATCATCAGTTTTTTAGGCATAGACGCCTGTGCATGTGGCTCATGCATCAGTTTTTTAGTTTTAGAAGTTGCTTTTGTCTTTGGTTTTGCAGCTGTCGTCGGTTTGATATACAAATGTTGAGGTCTGAATACACCCTCAGAAGCTGGTGCCTGCTCAGTGGCTCCATACCCATCCGAGGGAGATACATCCGTCGGTCCAATACCTTGAGTATTTGTGGCATGCTGAACTCCACATGGGTGTCGGTAGAGGCCTGCGACTCAAAGGTAGCGGGTATCAGGGGCTGTGAAAGCGCCTCACTGAGGACCGGTGACTGGCTTAGGAGAAGCTTCGTCGTCGGTTTTGGATCTCGACTGTCTTTCTCTGTCCTTTTCTTTGCGTTTTTTTATGTACTCCGGTAGTCGGATTGCTGTCCGACGACATTTCTGGGTGGTTAAATCTGTTTCCAAAATACTTTGATGCAAAAATATACCGACGCTTAATAGTGGGTTGGTTAAATCTAGCACAAAACCGACAGCCAGGTACGTTATGATCAGGGCCTAGGCAAGGAATACAGTATAAATGAAAATCCTTATGAGGTATTTGCTTCCCACAAGTAATACAATTATTAACTTTTTCTGACATTGGTAAAAAGCAAGAAAAAAGTTTCCCCAACGGGGTACTTAGCTTTAGTGAAGACTTCGGATGTTCATTGTGTTACACTGCTGCAGTCATTACACTTGGGTTATCCTGCCGTCAGGCAGTCCCGCAGTCGGCCGGAGTTCCAAAGTCTTGGTCCGGAGTCTGTTGCTGTCGCTTCTTCCCTGATGTCAGTGTGCCAGGGGTATATAAGATGCATCCGACGCCATTTTCTTCAGTCTTTCTTGCCGCGAGGTGCCCGAAGCAAAAGCAATTCGCAAGTGCCGGTCGGCTGACTCCTGAGATTTTCGAAGTCGAATTTCAGATCCGAAGTCTTCAATAAAGCTAAGTACCCCGTTGGGGAAACTTTTTTCTTGCCTCAGACCGATGTCAGAAAAAGTTAGTAATTGTATTTCTTGTGGGAAGCAAATAACTCATAAGGACTTCCACTCTTACTGCATTCCATGCCTAGGCCCTGATCACGACATCACTAGTTGTCAGTTTTGTGCTGGATGTAACAAACGCACTATAAAATGACATTTTGATTTTGCTTTGCACTACTTTGGCCGAAGGTTCAATTGTACTATGCCATCGGAGCAACCGATGACTGCAATTCTTAAAAAACGCAAAGACAAGGATAAAGACAGGCATCCGAGGTCCAAAACCGATGAAGCCTCTTCTAGGCCAGTTGCTGGTTCTCAGTGAGGCGCTTTCGCAGCCTCTGATACCTGCTACCTCAGAGCCACAGGCCGCCTCAGACTCCAACATGGAGACAACTAGGCCTCTGAAAACTCAAGGTATTGGGCCTACGGAAACTAATCCCTCAGATGGGTCTGGAGCCGCTGAGCAAGCATCGGCTTCTGAGGGTGTTTTCAGACCTTCGCAACTTACCATTAAAGCTACAGCCAAGACAAAGAAGCAAGTACAGCATTCTCCTGGACAGGCCTCCATGCCTAAGAAACAGATGCTTAAAATGGCTGAAGACCTCATTACTCTAATCAGGGGTTCCCATCCCCCTCCTGAGAAAAGGCCCAGGCAGGATACAGACTATGATTCCTCTGATCAGGTTTCCATTTCCTCTGATTCCTCTTCAGACCAGGGATACTCTCTACCCCCCTATGACAACTCTGATGCTGAAGAATCTATCCCTTCAGCCTCTCCTCCTGAGGATTACTCTTTTGGGGAAACTTTACATACCATGAGGGAGCATTTCCACTGGGAAAGTCAGGATTATTCAAAATCCAAGAAAAGGTTCAGGGACTTCCTTTTATTGCCTCAGCACAGGCCCGTGGCTATTCCGCCTGTGTTAGCTATTGTGGATGATGTCTTCTCTGAATCCAGCTTATCTCCTGATTCTTTGCCCCCTGCACCAGCCAAGCCAGATAGGTATTATAGAGTTCCTGACTCTCACAAGTTTCTTTTTAAAAACCCTTCTGCTGACCCAGAAACCATTTCCCAGGGTCCCAAAGGGGTTAAGGCTTTCATTGCAAAAAATCCAGTCCCCTCTGACAGAGATTCTAGAGCACTGGATCGATGGGGGAAGAAAGTTTACACTTCTGCAACTTTAGCAGTAAAGGCTTTAAATTGCCAGTTTCACATGCTTAAGTACCAACAATATTTAATGGCTCAGTTAAAACAGAAAATGCTTGCAAGCTCAGAAGCTCCTGACTATAAAGAAATGCAGGATTTATTGCATGCAGTTGAACAGGTGGGAAAACATACTCTGCAATGTGGTTTTGATTATTTAGAGGCCTCTTGTAGAGCCGCATTTACAGGTTCTGTGATTCGAAGACATGCTTGGTTAAAAGAACATTGTTTACCTGATCATGTTAAGGCAAAATTATTGGATGTTCCTTTACAGCATGATACCTTGTTTGGTGTTAAGGCAGATGAGGTGTTAAAGAAAATGGAGGATAAAGCTAAATCTATGCAAACAGTTAAAGATTTCTTACAGGTACAGCCACCTCGATTTAGCAGAAATTGGCCTACAAAGAATTGGTCCTTTCCAGTGTCAGACAGGCCACAGAGAGGCAGATACAGACGCCCAAGAGGCAGATCTCAACCCCAAGGCTCTAACAGACAACAACAGTGTGGTACGTCAACCCCAAAAGGAGGTGAGGACAAGTCTCAACCTTACAGGAAACAGTCCCAATGATTTCCCCCTTCGTATGCCAAGCACTTCCCTTTTGGCAGCCCCCTTAGGGGGAAAACTAGCACTTTTTTCTCAAAATTGCAAACAATCACCCAAGACAAATGGGTTCTGAGTATTGTGTCTCAAGGTTGCAGGTTCCACTTTCACACTTTACCAAGGCTAAAAGGAATGCCAAACCTGCCACAAAATTATTGGGCAGAGGCTCAAAAACCAATTTCGGCCCTCATGGACATGAGCTATTCAAAAAGTACCACAGCAGGAACAAGGACAAGGATTTTACTCAAGACTCTTCCTGGTCCCCAGAAAGGACAAAGCCTGGAGACCAATACTAGACCTTTCAACCCTAAATACTTACCTGGATGTTCCGAAATTCAAAATGTTGACACTACAGCAGCTTCTTCCCATGCTGGGCAAGAAGGCTTGGCTTGTTAATTTGGACCTCAAAGAGGCATACCTGCATGTCCCTATCAGACAAGATTGCAGAAGATACCTCAGATTCAAAGCTGGTACAATGCACTACCAATTCTCTGCACTGCCCTTTGGCTTATCTACTGCGCCCAGGGTCTTTACAAAGTGCCTGGCACCAGTAATTGCATTTTGCAGACAAAAAGGAATTAAAATATATCCATACCTTGACGACGTCCTCATTCAAGCAGAGAGAAAGGACATTATTCTACAGCATCTGGCATTTGTAAAAAGGTTGCTAATTCCTCTAGGGTACACAGTAAACGAAAAGAAGTCAAAACTAGTGCCCTCACAACAGATAATATTCCTGAGTGCCAGCTTAAATACAATGGCTCAGATGGCTTATCTCACGCCAGACAAACAAAGACAACTGACTCAATATTTTCAATTACTGGCAAAAAAGTCCCATCTCCCTGCAAGGAAAATTCTGCAGTCCCTGGGATTTATGGCATCCTGCATACTACTAATTCCATATGCCAGACTGCATATGAGAAATTACAATGGTACCTAAAAAGTGTTTGGACTCAACACTCTCACAGTTTAGAAGCAGTAATACCAATAATTCCCTGCCTACAGCAGGAGTTTCAATGGTGGGCACAGACATGTCACCTCAACAAGGGTCAGCCTTTCACTCTACCCACAGCCAGGCAGACTCTAACAACAGATGCTTTGGATTACGCCTGAGGAGCACACATGGCAGGAAAATGTATTCAGGGCAAGTGAACCACAGACCAAATGTATCTTCACATCAATCAAAAAGAGATGTTGGCTGTTCAAAATGCCTTATCAGCTTTCAAGGACCTTCTGCATCCAGGACAATTTAAGACAGACAACACCACAGTAATGTGGTACATAAACAAGCAAGGGGGCACTCATTCTTATCCCCTATGCAGGCAAGCCATGACCTTGTGGAACACAGCTCTAACTTATCAAGTTCATCTGCAAGCACAATTCCTGCCAGGAAAGAAAAATACTCGGGCAGACGATCTAAGCAGAAATATCACGGACCCTCATGAATGGAAATTGAATCCACAAATCTTCAGCATGGTAATGCAAAAATGGGGATGCTCAGACATGGATCTTTTTGCCTCCCCACTGAATTGCCAACTACAAAAATTCTGCACAAGGACTTGCCACACACAAGCATGGAAAGTGGATGCTCTTTCGTTCAGCTGGAAAAGCCTAAAAGTTTATGTCTTCCCACTACTGCCTCTCCTTTCAAAGGTACTCCTAAAAGCCAGACAAGAAAAACCACAGATGATCCTGATTGCTCCAGACTGGCCACGCCAGCACTGGTACCCAATCTTAAAGAACTTAGCTCAAGGCCCACCATGGATTTTGCCTCAAATTTCACACCTTCTGACTCAACAAAGCAATCAGATCCTGCACGGTCAGCTCAAAACCCTAAACCTGGCAGCATGGCAGATTCATTAGTCAAACAGGCAACATCTCTCTCTAAAGCTGTTATGGATGTCATTTTGGAGGCCAGGAGGCCTAGCGCCAGGAAATCTTACTCGGAAAAATGGTAGAGATTCTGTGCCTGGAACCAGGCTCAAAGCCTTGACCCTCCTGTCGCAAGCATTCCTCAGATTTTACAATACTTGACTGAGATGCTGGACAAAGGGCTATCCTTCTCATCAGTTAAGATCCACGCCTCTGCCATTTCATCACATTACAAAACGGATCCTCCTTTATTCTCTCATCCCTTGCTAAAGCAGTACCTCAGAGGGGCTAAAAACATAAAACCTCCCCGGAGAGCACCAACATCAGCTTGGGACCTCAATTTTGTTTTGGAAAAACTGACCCTGCCACCTTTTGAGCCAGCCAATACAGCCGATCTAAAATTTTTATCATGGAAAACAGCTCTGCTCCTGGCAGTAACTTCAGCACGAAGAGTTTCAGAGCTACAGGCATTAATGGCAGTGGAACCTTTTATAATTTTTCATCAGGACAGGGTTTCTTTAAGGACAAACCCTACCTTTATGCCAAATCTAGTGTGGCTCTTAACCAAACCATCCATTTGCCAACTTTTTATCCAAACCCCCAGAATAAAGGGGAGAAACTTCTGCACTCCTTGGACATGCACAGGCAGCTACGCTTCTACCTGGACAAAACAAAAGCTTTCAGGAAAACTGAGCAACTGTTTGTAGCATATGCTGTAGGATCACAGAGCAAGGCTATCTCAAAGCAGACTATCTCCAAATGGATAGGACACTGTATTCGTTACTGCTACAGACAGCATGGAAAATCAGTCCCTAATAACATTAGGCCACATTCTACCAGTGCAAGAGCCACTTCAACAGCCTTTCTCAGAGGAGCACCAACCAAGGAAATGTCGGAGGCTGCAACTTGGAGTTCAGTGCACACTTTTACCAAGCATTACCACTTGCCTCTTTACTCTAAATCTAGAGCAGGATTTGCCACTGCAGTTCTGCAGTGCCTCATAGCCAATCCTAACTCTTTATAGACCAACCACCCAACCTTAGCTTTGGGATTCTACCCAAGTGTAATGACTGCAGCAGTGTAACATGATGAACATAGTACAGTTTTGTACCTACCATAAATGTAGATGTTCGAGTGTTCACACTGCTGCAGTCCAGGTTACCCTCCCTCCATCCCCTCTGTCCTAGCTGGACTTATCTATACCTTTCTATCCTATACAACCTTTGTGGTGTATTTGCTTGTAACTGAAGGTATTGTGTTTATTTTATATATATGTTTTATTAGCAATATGTATTGCCTACCTACTTGGGGGCACCTGACATCTGGGGCAAGAAAAACTGAAGAAAATGGTGTTGGATGCATCTTGTATACCCCTGGCGCACAGACGTCAGGGAAGAAGCGACAGCAACCAATGCCGGACCAAGACTTTAGAACTCTGGCCGACTGCGGGACCGCCTGACAGCAGGATAACCCAAGTGTAATGACTGCAGCAGTGTGAACACTCTAACATCTACATTTATGGTAGGTACAAAACTGTACTTTCTGAAACTCAAACTCGAATATTTCAGTAGTCTGCCGACCGGCACTTGCGAAATGCTTCTGCTTCGGGCACCGCGTGGCAAGAAAGTCTAAAGAAAATGGCGTCGGCTGCATGTTTTATACCCCTGACGTCATGGAAGAGAAGCCAGCAACCGACGCAGGACCCAAGACTTTAGAATTCAGGCCGACTGAGGGCAACCAGACAGCAGATTTCCCAAATGCAATGACTGCAACAGTGAATACACTCGAACATCTACATTTATGGTAAGTGTACACAACTGTACTTTCCTCTTCAAGAATCCTACTGCGGACCCAGAGACCATTTCCCAAGGACCTAAGGGCATTAAGGCTACTGCTGCCAAAACCCCTACCCCTTCTGATAGAGATTCTAGAGCCTTGGACAGATGGGGTAAGAAGGTATATACTTCTGCTATTTTGGCCATTAGGGCTTTAAATTGCCAGTTTCATATGTTAAAGTACCAGCAACATATTATGGGACTACTTAAACAGAAAATGATGTTGCTTCCTGACTGTGCTGAACACAAAGAATTACTGGATTTAATGCATTCTGCAGAACAAGTTGGTGAAGATACTTTGCAATGTGGTTTTTATTCTTTAGAAGCATCTTGCAGGGCTGCTGTCACTGGCTCTGTACTTAGAAGGCATGCTTAGCTTAAGGAGCAAAATTTGCCAGATCATGTTAAAGCTAAATAACTGGATGCTCCCTTAAACCAAGACCGCCTGTTTGCCAACAAAGCAGAAGAAGTTCTCAAAATGATGGAGGAACAAGCTAAATCTGTGCAAACTGTTAAAGATTTCCTACAGCCTCCCATATTTAGTAGGCATTGGCCTTCAAAGAATTGGTCCTTTCCAGCCTCTTCCAGGCTTTCTCAGTCCAAACCCAGGAACAGCAGACTTCCTAGGTTACAGTCTCAGGCTATGCACAGGCCTAAGCATTGGGGGGCTCCCACTTCCAAAGCAGGGGGTAGTAAGGCACCCCCCTACGGAAAAATGGCACAATGACTTAACCTTAACCCTTCCAAGCCCTGCTCAACTTGCCTGCACCCTTAGGAGGAAAACTTGCTCTGCATGCAAAAAACTGGGAACTCATTACCCAGGACAAATGGGTTTTGAATATAGTTTCCCAGGGATACAGATTCCACTTCCACACCCTGCCAACCCCAAACGGTTGGCCAGACCTACCCCCAAATCAGTGGGCAGAGGCTCTAGAACAGGTTCTCTCTCTTCTAAGTATCAGGGCTATTCAACCTGTCCCAGCAGAAGAAAGGGGAAAAGGTTTTTATTCAAGACTTTTCCTGGTACCCAGAAAAGACTGCTCCTGGCATCCTATCCTATACCTCTCTACTCTAAACACCTTTTTGGTAATCCCAAAATTCAAAATGCTAACACTTCAACAGCTGCTTCCTATGCTAGGCAAAGATGCCTGGTTGGCAACCTTAGACTTAAAGGAAGCTTATCTGCACATTATAATAAGGGAATCTTGCAGGAAATATGTATGCTTCAGGGCAGGCTTCATGCACAGTGAGTTATCTGCACTTCCCTTTGGCTTATCTACTGAGCCCAGGGTATTCAAAAAGTGTCTAGCTCCAGCCATTGCATTTTGCAGGTAGAGAAATATTCAAATATACCCATACTTGGACGACTGTCTGACTCAGGCAGAAAGCCAGAAATTGCTTTTAAAACATCTGGCATTCATAAAGAAGCTTCTAACCTCACTGGGGTACACCAAAGAAATCTCATTTTGTACCCTGCCAACAGATTGTATTCCTGGGAGCAAGCTTAAACACACCTTCCCAGATGGCTTTCCTCACTCCAGAGAAACAAGTTTATTTGACAACCTACTTCAAACTACTGGCCACAAAGACCCAGCTATCTGCAAGGAAAATTCTGCAAGCCCTGGGGTTCATGGCCTCATGCATTCTACTAATTCCATATGCAAGACAGCATATGAGGAAACTACAATGGTATCTATAAAGCCTATGGTGTCAACATTCTCAGGACCTGAAATCAATGATTCCTATCATTCCTTGTATAAAGATAGAGTTTCTTTGGTGGGCAGAGGCCTGCTACCACAACAAGGGGTTCCCTTTCACTCTACCCCCTGCCACCCAAACCCTAACGACAGGCGCATCAGACTATGCATGGGGGGCTCACTTGGCAGGGCAGTGTATTCAGGGCAAATGGAACCTGAGACAGATGCACCTGCATATCAACCAAAAAGAAATGTTAGCTGTACAAAATTCCGACAGCCTTTAAAGACCACATTCTTCCAGGAAAAGTATTGGTAAAGACAGACAACACCACAGTTGTGTGGTACATAAACAAGCAGGGGGGGAACCCACTTGTACCCTCTCTACAGATTAGCCATGGCTCTGTGGAACAAAGCCTTGAGCTACCAAGTGCACAAACAGGCTCAATTCCTGCCAGGCAAGCTAAATTCTCTAGCAGATGACCTAAGCAGAAATCTCATGGACCCACACGAATGGAAACTGGAACCAAAAATATTCAACTTCTTGAGGAACACATGGGGCACTCCAGAGATAGACCTGTTTGCCTCCCCTCAGAACTACCAATTGGACAAATTCTGCACAAGGACTTCCCACAGTCATGCTTGGAAAGTGGATGCCCTGTCCTTTACCTGGGAAAGCCTCTCTGTTTATGCCATTCCCCCTCTGCCTCTCCTCTCGAAGGTTCTGCTAAAGATCAAACAGGACAAGCCAAGGACAATACTGATTGCACCAGACTGGCCACGCCAGTACTGGTACCCCCTCTTGCACAGTATGATACTGCTCGAACCATAAAACCTGCCTCAGATCCCTTCCCTGCTGTCCCAGCAGGCGGGCCAGATTCTGTACCCTCAGCTTCAAACCCTGAACCTTGCAGCCTGGCTAATTCCTTGAGCTCTCCAATAGCATCCCTCAGCAAGCAGGTGCTAGATGTCATTCTGGAGGCAAGGAGACCTAGTACTAGAAAATCCTATGCTGAAATTGAAAAATATACTGTTCCTGGAGCCAGACTCAGGAGATGGGCACAACGGTGCCCAGCTTACCTCATGTTCTTCAGTACTTAACAGAAATGCTCCACAAGGGCCTATCCCTCTCCTCAGTTAAAATTCTTGCTTCTGCCATTTCAGCACATTATAATACTGAACCCACCCCTCTTCTCCCACCTTCTGCTAAAGCAATTCCTCAGAGGGGCCAAACATTTAAGACCCCCCAGGAGAGCCCCTACTTCAGCCTGGGACCTTAACTTTGTATTGGAAAAGCTCACTGTCCCTCCTTTTGAGCCAGTTGCAACTGCAGAGTTGAAATTCCTTTCTTGGAAAACAGCCTTCCTTCTAGCCATCACTTCAACAAGAAGAGTGTCTGAATTACAGGCCCTCATGGCAGTGGAGCCCTTCATTATTTTCCATGCAGACAGGGTTTCCCTCAGGACCAGTCCTTCCTTTATGCCCAAGGTGGTGTCTAGTGTGGCCTTAAATCAGTCCATTCATTTGCCTACCTTTTTCCCGAATCCACAAAACAAAGGAGAACTAATACTGCACTCTTTGGACGTGCACAGACAAGTTAGATTTTATTGGACAGGACTAAGCCACTCAGAAAATCTGAACAGCTGCTAGTTGGCTTTGCTGGGGGGCAGAGGGGAAGGCCATTTCAAAGCAAACCATTTCTAAATGGATAGCCCATTGCATTCATTTCTGCTATAAGCACCATGGAAAACCTACCCCACAGGGGATAAGATCACATTCCACTAGGGCTGAATCTACCTTTACAGCCTTTCTCAGAGGAGTCCCTACCAGGGACATCCTAGAAGCTGCTATCTGGAGCTCTGTACATACCTTCACCAAGCATTACCACATGCCTATTTTTTCAGATCCACAGCTGGTTTTGCCACTGCAGTCTTGCAGGGCTTAATAGCTGGCCCTAATGCTCTCTAAACTTCCTCCCTTCCTTAGATTTGGGAATCAACCCAAATGTGATGACTGCAGCAGTGAAACACGAAGAACATAGTACAGTTGTGTACACTTACCATAAATGTAGATGTTCTAGTGTATTCACTGTTGCAGTCCTGGATGTTCTTCGTGTTTCACTGTTGCAGTCATCACATTTGGGTTATCTGCTTGCAGTAGCCCTCAGTCAGCCTGATATCAAAGTCTTGGGTCCTGCGTCGGTTGCTGTCTTACCTTCCATGACATCAGGTAGTCTGGGGTATAAAACATGCACCCGATGCCATTATATCAGTCTTTTTTGCCGTGCGGTGCCCGAAGCAGAAGCAGTTCGCAAGTGCCGGTTGGCTGATTCCTGAAATTTTCGTTTTCAAGTTTCAGAACTGAAGTCTTCAACTAAAGCTAAGTACCCCGTTGGGAAAACTTTTTCTTGCTCTAAACCGATGTCCGTAAAAGTCAGTAATTGTATTTCTTGTGGAAAGCAAATACCTCATAAAGATTTTCATTCGTACTGTATTCCTAGCCTAGGCCCTGACTATGACATATCTCGCTGTTGGTTTTATGCCTTATTTAAACAGCGAACTGTTCGTCGTTGGTATATTTGCGCTTCTAAATATTGTGGTACTCTGTTCAATTATCCAGATATGTCTTCGGTCCCCACTACTGACATTCCGAAAAAAACGCAAATATAAAGACAGAGACAGGCTGCCTAGGTCCAAAGCTGCCGATGACGCTTCTCCTAAGCTAGTCGCCAGTTCGCCGGTACTCAGTGAGGCGCTTTCGCAGTCCCTGATACCCGCTACTTCAGATTCGTAGGCCTCTACTGAGACCCATTTGGAGCCCTGTATGCCACATGATGCTTCAACTGTGGAACCTGCAAATGTCTCTACCTTGGATGGTTCAGAGCCGCTGTGCAGGCACCGGCTTCTGAGGGTGTATTCAGGCCTACTGACTTGCATATTAAACTGATGCCATCTTCTTCTTCAAGGCCTAAAACTCAACCCATGCCTAGAAAACCAATGCCCAGACCGCATGGTCAGGCCTCTGTGCCTAAAAAACAAATTATAAGAATGGCTGAAGTCCTTCTTACTTTAATCAGGAGAAGCCAACCTTTCTCCTCTGAGCCCTAGGACTGAATTTGCTTATGATACTTCTGATCAGGATTCTGAAATTTCTGTTTCCTCTGATGACCAGGATTTACCCTTATCTACCTTTGAGGATTATGATGCAGAGGACTGTATTCCCTCTGCTCCCCCCCCCCCCCAGAAGATTTATCTTTTGGTGAAACCTTGCATACAGTTAGGGAGCATTTTCACTGGGAAAGCCAGGATTACTCTGATTCTAAAAAGAGGCTTCGAGATTTCTTACTCCTGCCACAACACAGGCCTTTAGCTATCCCCCCTGTACTCGACATTGTTGATGATGCCTTTTCAGAATCTAGCTTGGCCCCTGACTCTTTACCTCCTGCTTCCAGAAAACCTGATCGATATTACAGGGTTCCTGACTCTCACAAGTTCCTTTTTAAAAATCCTACTGCTGATCCTGAGACCATTTCACAGGGACCCAAGGGTATTAAGCTACTACTTGCAAAAATCCTACCCGCTCTGATAGAGATTCCAGGACGCTGGATAGATGGGTTAAGAAGGTATACACTTCTGCAACCTTAGCCATTAGGGCCTTATATTGCCAGTTTCATATGTTAAAGTATCAGCAGCATATTATTGGATTGTGTAAACAGAAAATGATGTTGATTCATGACTGTGCTGAAAATAAGGATTTACAGGATTTAATGCATTCTGCTGAACAAGTTGGAAAACATACTTTGCAATGTGGTTTTGATTCACTAGAGGCATCTTGCAGGGCTGCTGTCACTGGGTCTGTACTTAGAAGGCATGGTTGGCTTTAGGAGCAACCTTTGCCAGATCATGTTAAAGCTAAATTGCTGGATGCTCCCTTAAATCAGGACCACCTGTTTGGCAACAAAGCAGTAGTAGTACTTAAAAAGATGGAGGGAAAAGCTAAATCTATGCAAACTGTTAAACATTTCCTACAAGTACAGCCTCCAAGATTTAGTAGGCATTGGCTCTCTAAGAATTAATCCTTTCCTGCCTCTTCCAGGCCATCTCAGTCTAAACCCAGAACCAGCAGAACACCCAGGCTTCAGTCCCAGGGAATGCACAGGACTAAGCAGTGGGGGGCTCTCACTAAGAGACTCCCCCCTATAGTAAACTGTCTCAATTACTTAACTTTAAAATTTCCAAGCCCTTCTCAACTGACTGCTCCTTTAGGGGGAAAGATTGCTCTGCAGGCAAAAAACTGGGAACTCATTACCCAGGACAAATGCGTTTTAAATATAGTTTCCCAAGGATACAGATTTCAGTTCCACACATTGCCAACCCCAAACGGTTGGCCAGATCTACCACCAAATCAGTGGGCAGAGGCTCAAAAGCAAGTACTCTCTCTCTCAAGCATAAGGGCTATTCAAACTGTACCAGAAGAGAAAAATTGATAAGGTTTGTACTCAAGACTTTTCCTGGTACCCAGAAAAGACAACTCATGGCATCCTATCCTAGACCTTTCTATCTTAAACACCTTTTTGGTGATCCCAAAATTCAAGATGCTAACTCTTCACCAGTTGCTTCCTATGCTAGGCAGGGATGCCTGGTTGGCAACACTGGATTTAAAGGAAGCCTACCTGCACATTCCAATCATGGAATCTTGCAGAAGATACCTACGCTTCAAAGCAGGCTACGTGCACTATCAGTTATCTGCACTGCCCTTTGGCTTATCTACTGCGCACAGGGTATTCACAAAGTGCCTAGCTCCAGTCATTGCATTTTGCAGGCAATGAAATATTCAAATATACCCATACCTGGTCTAATTCAGGCAAAAAGCCAGGACATACTTTTGAATCATCTGCCATTTGTACAAAAGGTGCTAACTTGTCTGGGGTACACCATAAATGAAAAGAAATCACATCTTTTCCCCTGTCAACAAATTACATTCCTGGGAGCAAGCTGGAACGCAACTTCCCAGATGGCTTTCCTCACGCCAGAGAAACAAATTCATTTGACAACTTACTTCAAACTAATGGCTACAAAAAACCCTGCTATCTGCAAGGCAAATACTGCAAGCCTTGGGGTTCATGGCCTCCTGCATTCTTCTAATTCCATATGCAAGACTGCATATGAGGAAACCACAGTGGTATCTAAAAAGCCTATGGTGTCAACATTCTCAGGATCTAGAAGCAATGATTCCTATCATACCTTGCTTACAGTTAGTTCCTTTGGTGGGCAGAGGCCTGCCACTAAAACAAGGGACTACCATTCACTCTTCCCTCTGCCACTCAAACCCTAACAGTAGACGCATCAGACTTTGCATGGGGGGCTCATCTGGCAGGGAAGTACATTCATGGCAAATGGAACCCAAGTCAAATGCACCTGCATATCAATCAAAAAGAAATATTAGCTGTACAGAATGCTCTGACAGCCTTCAAGGACTACATTCTTCCAGGACAATTAATGGTAAAGACGGACAACACCACTTGTATGTGGTACATAAACAAGCAGGGGGGTACCCATTCATACCCCCTCTGCAGACTAGCCATGGCTCTGTGGAACACAGCCTTGAGCTAACAAGTGCATCTGCAGGTTCAATTCCTGCCAGGAAAACTAAATACACTGGCAGACAAACTAAGCAGAAATCTCATGGACCCACACAAGTGGAAATTGGAACCAAAGACTTTCAACATGTTGATAAACAAATGGGGGAGCCCAGATTTAGACCTGTTTGCCTCCCCCCAGAGCTACCAATTGGGCAAATTCTGCACAAGGACTCCCCACAAACAAGCTTGGAAAGTGGATGCTCTGTCCTTCAGCTGGATAAATCTATCAGTTTATGCCTTTCCTCCTCTGCCTCTCCTCTCCAAAGTACTACTAAAGATCAAACAGGACAAACCAAGGATGATACTGATTGCACCAG
Organism: Protopterus annectens; assembly: GCF_019279795.1. Classification (NCBI taxonomy): domain Eukaryota; kingdom Metazoa; phylum Chordata; order Ceratodontiformes; family Protopteridae; genus Protopterus; species Protopterus annectens. The sequence continues at coordinate 132,963,683 of NC_056728.1, forward strand.
ACTGGCCAAGCCAACACTGGTACCTCCTCTTGCGCAGTGTCACTGCTGGCTCCATGGCAACTGCCTCAGACCCCTTCCCTGCTGTCCCAGCAGGAAGACCAGATTCTGCATCCTCCGCTTCAAACCCTGAACCTGGCAGCTTGGCTAATTACCTAATCTCTGTCACCATCCCTCAGTAAACAAGTGTTGGATGTCATTTTGGAGGCAAGGAGGCTTAGTACTAGAAAATCTTATGCTGAAAAATGGAAAAGATTCTGTTCCTGGAACCAAGCTCAAGGGATGGGGCACAGCAGCGCCCAATTTTCCTCAGATTCTTCAATACTTAACTGAGATGCTTCACAAGGGCCTTTCTTTTTCCTACATCAAAATTCATGCCTCAGCCATTTCAGCTCATTACAGCACAGAACCGCCCCTCTTCTTTCATCCACTGCTCAAGCAGTTCCTCAGAGGGGCTACAAACTTAAGACCACCCAGGAGAGCCCCATATCCAGCCTGGGACCTTAACTTTATATTGGAAAAACTCACGCTGCCAGCTGCAAGTGCAGAGTAAAAATTCCTTTGTTGGAAAACAGCCTTCCTTTTAGCAATCACTTCAGCAAGAAGGGTATCTGAATTACAGGCCCTTATGGCAGTGGAGCCTTTCATAATCTTTCATGAGGACAGGGTGTCCCTCAGGACCAATCCCTCTTTCATGCCCAAGGTAGTATCCAGTGTGGCCCATAATCAGTGCATTCATTTGCCAACCTTCTTTCCTAATCCACAGAACAAAGGGGAATGGATACTGCACTCCTTAGATGTGCACAGACAACTTAGATTTTACTTGGACAGGTCTAAACCTCAAAGGAAATCTGAACAACTGCTGGTGGCATTTGCTGCAGGGGCAGAGGGGAAGGGCATTTTAAAACAAACCATTTCTAAATGGATAGGCCGTTGTATTCATTTCTGTTATAAGTACCATGGAAAACCTATTCCACAGGGAATAAGACCACACTCAACCAGGGCTGCATCTACCTCTACAGCTTTTCTCAGAGGTGTCCCTACCAGGGACATCCTAGAAGCTGCTACCTGGAGTGCTGTAAATACTTTCACCAAGCATTACCATTTGCCAGTTTTCTCCAAATCCAGAGCTGGCTTTGCCACTGAAGTCTTGCAGGGCCTTATAGCTGGTCCTAATGCTATCTAAATGCCTCCTCCCATCCTTAGCTACCCAAATGTGATGACTGCAACAGTGAAACATGAAGAACATAGTATAGTTGTGTAAACTTACCATAAATGTAGATGTTTGAGTGTATTTACTGTTGCAGTTCTGGTTACCCTCCCTCCAGCCCCCTTACGTCTTTTAGCTATACCTCTATTCTCATTTACTATGCTTAAAAGCTTTTTGGCGTATTTGCTTTTTGTTGGAGGTATAACCTTGCATATATATATTTAATTGCTTCCCATTAGGGTGGCACCTGATATCTGGGACAAGAAAAACTGATGTAATGGAGTCTGCTGCATGTTTTATACCCCCTGACTACCTGATGTCATGGAAAATGAGACCGCAACCGATGCAGGACCCAAGACTTTGATAATCAGGCCTACTGAGGGCTACTGCAAGCAGATAACCCAAATGTGATGACTGCAACAGTGAATATGCTTGAACATCTACATTTATGGTAAGTGTACACAACTGTACTTTACCCTCCCTCCAACCCCCTGACATCTCTTGGCTATACCTTTCCTTCTTGTTTGGTGTATTTAAGCTTTCTGGTGTATTTGCTTTTTGATGGAGGTGTACCATAACATATAATTGCTTCCCATTGTGGGGGGCACCTGACATGTGGGGCAAGAAAAACTGATATAATGGTGCCAGCTGCATGTTTTATACCCCTGATGACTTGACGTCATGGAAGAAGAGACAGCATCCGAAGAAGGAATCCAAGACTCTGGTATTCAGGCCAGCTGAGGGCTACCTGCAGGCAGATGACCCAAATGTGATGACTGCAGCAGTGAATACACTCAAACATCTGCATTTATGGTAAGTGTACGCAACTGTACTTTTTTCCTTGCCAAAATTCTAAAAAAAAAAAAAAAAAAAAGTAGCAGCTTCTGAATTTCAGGAAAATAGAAAGTCTTCTGTTTTCTAACCAGTCATCAGCCTGGCTTTAGAAATGACCATGACACTGGTACTCCTCTGCTCACACCAACAGATTTAATTTACCATTCAGTGAATGTGTGCACAGTAAATGCAGCCATTTTCATTGACTTCTCGGAAGCTTTGATAGTGTTGTTTGTAAAGTACTTGTAATTGAGCTCTTTCCCTGTGATCTCAACTCTTCTGCATTGCAGTGATACCATGGATATCTAACCAGGAGGTTGGTTAAAATTGTACTCTGTCATTTCCAGTCCCCTTGCCACCCAGTTTAATGTGGAGTTTCCTAAGGGTCTGCATTTAGGCCACTGCTTTTTGTTGTCTGCATCATTTCACTCGTTGTTACATAGAGAACTAACAGTATATTAATTTTATGCAGGCATTGTAGTTGTCTGAGAATTTAGCAGTGGCATGTATGTAAACAGAAAGGCCTAATAGTTTAACCCACTTTGGCACTCACAAACCCTTATTTCTTCCAAGTTCAGGTGGAATCCAGGTTCCTCTGGTGACACTTACAACTAGTGAATTCAGTAAAACATTTGGATATTTTGCTAAACCCTTTGGTGACCTCCTTTACTCAAATTCATAACCAGAATAGCAAAATGTATAGAATTAGCAGCATGCTAACTGAGTAGGACAGAGCAGCTGTTGAAGAGGAATACTTGTGTCAATACCCCCACTAGTTATTTTTCTTTTTATCTCCTTGTGGCTGTCCATCTGAGTAGGTATGTTTTCTGAACCAAGATGTTCATCGTGCATACAGCTGCAGTCATTACAGATGGGTTATCCTGCCGTCAGGTGGGTCCTCGGTCGGCCGAATTCCAAAGTCTAGGTCCGGCGTCGGTTGTTGTCGCTTCTTCCCTGACGTCAGTGCGGCAGGGGTATAAAAGAGGCAGCTGACGCCATCTTCTTCAGTCTTTCTTGCCGTGCGGTGCCCGAAGCAGAAGCAGTTCGCAAGTGCCGGTCGGCCAGCTCCTGAGATTTACGAAAATATTTCAGCCGAAACTTTTCTTGCCTCAGACCGATGTCAGACAAGGTTAATAATTGCATTTCATGTAGGAAGCAAATACCGCATAAGGATTTCCACTCTTTATGTATACCTTGCTTAGGCCCAGACCACGACATCTCGGCCTGCCGTTTTGTGCTAGATTCAACAAGCGCACTATTAAGCGCCGGGCGGAGTTCGCCCTTCACTACTTTGGTAATAAATTTAATTATATTATGTCGTCGGATACTCCGACTCCAGTTTTGAGTAAAAGACGCAAAGATAAGGACCGCCATACGAGGTCCGCACCGACTACTGACACCACGCTAAGGCCGACTACCGGTTCCCCGGTTCTCAGCGAGGCGCCTACGCAGCCCCTGAGTACTGAGGACACAACATTACCGGTGTCTTCAGTGTCCGAGGTCGCAGGCTCCTCGGTCCCCATTCCTGCTACAGATACCAACGCCACTCTTGGCGGGGAAACTCAGAGTTTAGACAGGCCTGCCATTTCTCAAGGTGTCTTCAGGCCTTCCTCCTTCTCTATTAAAGCTTTCACTAAATCTAAAGCAGCCATGAAAACCAAAAAACAGGGACCTCAGACCCCCTCTCAAGGCCCCATGCCTAAAAAACAGATGCTCAAAATGGCTGAGGATTTGATTACTCTTATCAGGGGTTCTCAATCCCCCTCTGACAAAAGGCCCAGATTAGAGGAAGACTACCCTTCCTCAGATCAAGCCTCCATTACCTCTGAACATTCTGAGGACCAGGATTATGCCTATTCTCCTTTCGAAGACTCTGATGCAGAGGAGTCTATTCCCTCGGTCTCCCCCCACCGAGGACTATTCTTTTGGGGAAACCCTACATACATTGAGGGAACACTTTCACTGGGAAGGCCAAGATTACTCAGATTCCAAGAAAAGGCTCAGGGATTTTCTTTTGCTCCCCCAGCATAGGCCCCTGGCTATCCCTCCTGTTTTAGATATATTGGATGATGTGTACACAGAAGCCAGCCTAAATCCAGATTCTTTGCCTCCTGTTAACCAGACAGGTATTACCGGGTTCCTGATTCACACCAGTTCCTATACAAAAGCCATACTGCTGACCCAGATACTATTTCACAGGGTCCCAAGGGAATTAAGGCCTCTACTGCTAAAAACCCATTACCTTCAGAGAGAGATTCCAGAGCTTTAGAAAGGTGGGGGATAAAGGTGTACACCTCGGCCACTTTAACCATGAGGTCATTAAACTTTCATTTCCATATGTTAAAGTATCAACAGTTTTTGTTATCTCAGTTGAAAAGCAAAATGACACAACCAGAACAACTAAATTTAAAAGAGTTGAAGGATTTGTTGCATGGTGCAGAGCAAGTGGGCAAACATACCTTGCAGTGTGGTTTTGATGCTTTAGAGGCCTCATGTAGAGCTGCTGTTACGGGGTCTGTTATACGTAGACATGCTTGGCTCAAAGAGCAAGCCTTACCAGATCATGTCAAAGCTAAATTATTAGATGCACCTCTTCAAAACGATGTATTGTTTGGTGTTAAAGCTGAGGAGGTACTAAAGAAAATGGAGGAAAAAGCGAAATCAATGCAAACAGTGAAAGATTTCCTGCAGGTACAACCTCCACGTTTCAGCAGAAACTGGCCTTCAAAAAATTGGCCCTTTCCAGCCACAGACAGACCTCAAAGGGGCAGATACAGACGCCCAAGGGGTAGAGGGCAACCTCAAGGATCTTTCAGAGCCAGGCAGTGGCAAGCACCAACCCCAAGAGGTGGATAAGCTAGATCATAGTCATTTAGAAAACAGACACAATGACTTCCCCCTTTACCTGCCAAGCAAAGCTTTAATGGCAGCACCTTTGGGTGGAAAACTGGCATTATTCTCAAAAAATTGGCATGTTGTTACAAAAGACAAATGGATTCTGGACATTATAGACAGAGTCTACAGGTTCCACTTTCACACTCTTCCAAAAATGAGAGGCATGCCAAACCTGCCACAAAATCAAAGGGCAGAGGCACAAAAACAATTTTCAGTTTTCATGGACATGAAAGCAATTCAAGAGGTACCTGCAAAAGAACAAGGTCAAGGGTTTTATTCCAGACTATTCCTGGTACCAAGGAAAGACAAAGATTGGAGACCTATTTTAGACCTATCCATCCTAAATACATATTTACAGGTACCAAAATTCAAGATGCTCACATTACAGCAGCTTCTTCCCATGCTGGGCAAGGAGTTTTGGCTGGTAACATTGGACCTCAAGGAGGCATACCTGCATGTCCCTATCAGACAAGATTGCAGAAGATACCTCAGATTTCTTGCAGGTTCAACCCATTATCAATTCTCTGCATTGCCCTTTGGCTTGTCTACTCTGCCCAGAGTGTTTACGAAATGCCTGGCATCAGTAATCGCCTTCTGCAGACTACAAGGAATACAAATCTACCCATATCTGGACGACTGCCTGATCCAAGCGGACAACAAGGACATACTTCTAAAACACCTGGCGTTTGTAATAAAACTGTTGAACTTTCTGGGATACACAGTCAACAAAAAGAAATCAAAACTAATACCCTCTCAACAAATAATTTTCCTGGGTGCCAGCTTGAATACAACCACCCAGATGGCCTATCTCACGCCAGACAAACAAGGGCAACTGTCTCAATACTTCAGCAAAATGGCAACCTTCACCAGGCTGACTGCAAGGAAAGTCCTGCAGGCTCTTGGATTCATGGCATCTTGCATCCTTCTAATCCCATGTGCAAAGCTGCATATGAGGAAACTTCAATGATACCTAAAAAACCTATGGTCTCAACACAGTCACAGCTTGGAAACAATTATACCACTCATTCCATGCCTTCAAAAGGAATTTCTGTGGTGGGCTCAAGCATACCAAAGAAACATAGGTCTCCCTTTCTGTGTACCTCAAGCAAGTCAAATCTTCACAACAGACGCCTCAAACTACGCCTGGGGGGCACACATTACAGATCAGTGCATTCAGGGAAAATGGTCCCAAAAAGAGAAGCACCTACACATCAACCAAAAGGAAATGCTAGCCGTGCAAAATGCTATTATGGCCTTCAAAGACCTACTGCATCCAGGCCAGCTATTGATAAGGACAGACAATACCACAGTGATGTGGTACATAAACAAACAGGGGGAACTCATTCTTACCCCCTGTGCAGACAAGCCATGACCCTATGGAACACAGCACTGGAATTGCAAATTCAACTACAGGCACAATTCCTGCCAGGGAAAGAAAACACACTGGCAGACAGCCTAAGCAGAAATATGACAGATCCACACGAATGGAAGTTGCATCCTCAAGTTTTCACAAAGATAACTCGGGCATGGGGACAGCCAGACATAGATCTATTTGCTACCCACAGAAATTACCAGTTGAAAACATTTTGTTCAAGGACCTATCATCCACAGGCCTGGAAAGTGGACACACTTTCTTTCAATTGGACAACGTTGACAGTCTATGCCTTTCCGCCTCTGCCTCTGCTGCCCAAAGTTCTATTAAAAGCCAGAGCAGAGAGGCCGAAAATGATTCTCATTGCTCCAGACTGGCTAAGACAACACTGGTATCCACTCCTGAAGAGCCTGACACATTCCCCACCATGGATTCTACCTCTAGTCCCTCTTCTGTTGTCCCAGCACAACTACAAGACTCTTCACAGCCAGCTCAAAACCCTAAATCTAGCTGCATGGAGAATTCCTTGATTTCCCAACAGACCCTCCTCTCCAAGGAGGTGCAGGATGTCATCTTGGAGGCCAGAAGACCACCTACTAGAAAAGCCTATTCTGCTAAATGGAAACGATTTTGTGCCTGGAATCAAGAAAAGGGCCAGAATCCTTGGGTAATAAATTTACCTTAAATTTTACAGTACCTAGCTGAGATGTTAAACAGTGGACTTTCCTTCTCCTCCATCAAAATCCACGCTTCAGCCATTTCTGCACAATACAACACAGATCCTCCTTTATTCTCTCATCCTCTCTTAAGACAGTTCCTCAGAGGGGCAAAGAATATAAAACCCCCAAGGAAACCACCAGTCCCTGCTTGGGACCTCAACTTCTTATTGGAAAAGCTGACCCTTCCTCCCTTCGAGCCAGCTGCTTCAACAGAACTACAATACTTGTCATGGAAAACAGCCTTCCTTCTGGCTATCACCTCAGCATGCAGGGTTTCGGAGCTACAGGCCCTCATGGCTGTGCAACCTTTCATCATTTTCCATCAGGACAGAGTTTCCTTGTGAACCAACCCTACCTTTATGCCAAAAGTAGTATCCAGTGTAGCTTTGAATCAGACTATCCACTTACCTACCTTTTATCCAAACCCACAAAACAAAGGGGAAAGACTACTACATTCCTTGGACATTCACAGACAACTTCGTTATTACTTGGACAGGACAAAGCCATTCAGGAAATCCGAGCAACTCTTTGTGTCCTATGCTACAGGTGTTCAAGGAAAGGCTATCTCCAAACAGACAATCTCAAAATGGATAGCCCACTGCATATGCCTTTGTTATTCATTTCATGGAAAAACTGTGCCTACAAGTATCAGATCCCACTCCACCAGGGCCACAGCTACCTCTGCAGCTTTCCTCAGGGGGTTCCTACCAAGGATATTTTGGAAGCAGCCACTTGGAGTTCAGTGCACACTTTCTCCAAACACTATCACCTTCCACTATACTCTAAATCTAGAGTGGGCTTTGCCACAGCAGTCTTGCAGTGCATCCTTGCTCCTCCTAGTTCCATTTAGTGCCTGCCACCCCTACTTAGCTTTGGCATTCTTCCCATCTGTAATGACTGCAGCTGTATGCACGATGAACAGTACAGTTTTGTACCTACCATAAATGTAGATGTTCGAGTGCTCATACAGCTGCAGTCCAGGTTACCCCCCCTCCGTCCCCTCTTAGGACAGGCCTTATGACAAACACCTTCTCATACAACCTATTTGGGGTATTCTTTTATGGTGTATTTGCTTGCAACTATTGCCTTTTGATTATTCTATATTGCATGATTACATAAATTTATGTTTTGCCTTCCTTCTGGGGGCACCTGACATCTGGGGCAAGAAAAACTGAAGAAGATGGCATCGGCTGCCTCTTTTATACCCCTGCTGCACTGACGTCAGGGAAGAAGCGACGACAACTGACGCCTGACCTAGACTTTGGAATTCGGCTGTCCGACGACCCGCCTGACGGCAGAATAACCCATCTGTAATGACTGCAGCTGTATGAGCACTCGAACATCTACATTTATGGTAGGTGCAAAACTGTACTTTATGCAGTGTTGCACTTTTAATAAATCATGGTGTACACCAAGTGATGCTGGAGATGGACTCCTTCATAGGTGATAACAGCATTTCCACTGGTTCTCTCAGACACCATTGTGAGATCCAAAGTAATACTAAATAGGACTAAGCCAAGCATTGAAGCCAGTGGTATCACTTTTTACCTTTTCTTTGGACATTTGCTGTCATAACCACCACTGTTGTGTTTTTCCAGTCAGTCGGTCAGTTAGTTTCATGTCTGCTTCATTGTGTTCCCCATCAGCCTGTTGTGACTGAAGGTCAAATGCCCTCATAACCACATGCGGTGCACCTACAAAGCTATTCCTTTCCTCTTCTTGTTGGGACCAGTCATAGAACTGGATCAGATTGGTATGACAGGATAGCTTCTCTGTAGAATGCTGTTCTTGGCCATTTTTATACATACAGGCAGATTCTTTAACTCTAAACTTATTTATCAAGCATTTAGCATTTTGTTCTGCATTTCTGTTCATTTGTGACTAGTTTCATGTATAAAGAGTAAATTTATTCTTAAGTATTTGTTGTGTTTGACACTTGGTTTTAAGATTAAGAAACATAAAATTGCATTAGCAATTTATAATAAATTATGATAAATGTACTTCTCACTGTTTTCTTTGTTTGAGACCTTTAAGTTGCCATTGTTCGTACAAGTTACTTTATTGGCTGAGCTCAGAAAGCTTTGTTATAACATATAATTAAACCAATTGGTGCTGTATATAGTAGCACAGTTGTTTCTCCGGATTATGTTTGCTGTTCCTTTTAATACTAAATGAGTTATTGCAGACATATTCCTAACTGCTTTGAAGACCTATTTATAAAAGCTAAGGTAGTCATCTGTTTTTGAGGGTAGGTCCAATGATGGTATACATTTTGCACTTTGGAATCCAAATTCAAGGCATCTTCCCTAAAGCATAGGATGCTGTTTGTTTGTAGTAATCATGTGACTTTTATTAGACAACTATAAACATGCAGTGTGTATACACCCTTGCGTGATTATTGTGTGTACAGTGGAAATAACTGCTTCCCACCATGCAGTGTGACGTACAGGTAGTGCCCCACTTTAGTCACAGTATAGAATAGAAGAGAAGGTACCAGACAATAATGGATAAAAAACATGCCCTGTGATACTATGTTTGATCACTTTTGCTGTGTCTGACTGTATTCCTTCATTTCTGATGTCTTTCGGCTTTTCCCTGTTTGGGGTCGCCACAGCGGAACTCCAGTCCGCTAATGATTGGCAGTGGCTTTTCATGAACGCCGAGGTGCCAGCTCGACGTTCAACCTTCAATGAAGGCACGCCTATTTACACATGTCTTTCGAATGCCCTCCCAACCACGAGGAGGACATGCAGACTCCAAATAAATGGCACTCCCCGCACTCCAGCCAAGAATCGAACGGGAGAACCTCTTGCTGTGAAGCAACAATGCTACCGCTGCACCACCGGAGATCTCTGCGCTATATTAAGTAGCCATTTTTTGACCCAGTTAATAGCAGATAATTTAACGGATTTAGTTGTGCAGTTGTGCCTGTGTGTAACTGCCTCTACTACTTAGGGAGAACTGTGATGTCAAACTGTACCCTAAATGCCAGCATTTTAATTCTGCCACTAAAAGATACATATATCTCTGAACCTGTGAACCTGTAGAAAAATCTGTAGGCCTGGTTAACACTTTTTTGTGATGGGGACAGTGAGCATGCACAGCACAGGGACTCGTAAGAGGATTTCTCACTTGATCTTAGACATGGGCAGTGAGAGATGGTAAAATAATAAAGAAGGGTGGGTATTGGTCAAACCATTCTCAAGGTAAATTTGTCCACAGATGGCCTAGTGGCCCTCACGTGTCACCAACTCGCCCTCAACTAGAGATGGGTCTAGCTTGCATTTGTCCTTCTCTATATGATAGTGATAAGCCTACAAGAGATGCACTCTGGGTAGGTACTTTGCATGGCTGTCTGACATCCATCTCATTCTGTCTTGTGAACAGCTTACACCTGTGGAATGATCCATTGAGTCCACCGGTGTGTGTTGTATGGTAAGCTTTGACATCAATGACTGCCCCCTCTAGGCTTTACTCTGAGACTAATAGAATTTAATGGTACCAGTTGAGTTGAGTTCATCTGCAGGATCTACAGCACAGGTCTGACAACTGGATACCAGACAGCTTTTTGAAGTCTGGGGAAGTCTCTTAAAGGTGCTGAAGCACACTTCGGGGAGCATGATTTGGCGCCAGCTTTGGGCTGTGTGCAGACGTTTCCAATATTTTTGTTGCACTTGACAGGTGCATCCCCAAGTACCAGTTTTTCATTTCTCCAGAGAATGTGGGCCCACCCATGTTGGAGCTAAGGTTTGGGGAAGATCTTCCTCGACCTTTGTGCCCTGGGAAGTGGGTATAAGAGGAGAAATAAGTCCTTTGTTTTGAGACAGGCAGTGAGTCCTGGTTTCCTGCAACCTCTGACCGATAAACCTCTCAATGGAAAATATTTAAGAGTGTACACTGATGTGTATTGTAGGCCCCTTTACTTTCCCTGGAAACACCCCATGAATATCTCTTAGAAGAAGAGGCAGCAGTTTTAAGCATCCCACCCACAGAGCCTATGCTTGACTGAGATATCTGTAGCCTGAAAACATTGAAATGCCACTTTCCCTGCTTCTAAGAAGGCATTTTTTCATGTGTAAGCCACCAGCTCAGTGCAGAGAGATCCTGTCTAAGCACCCTCTGTAGTCCAGCATAGGTTTCAGAAATAGCAGCAGATGTTCATCGTGCATACAGCTGCAGTCATAACAGATGGGTTCTCCTGCCGTCAGGCGGGTCCTCAGTCGGCCGAATTCCAAAGTCTAGGTCCGGTGTCTGTTGTCGCTTCTTCCCTGATGTCAGAGCAACAGGGGTATAAAGGAACCAGCCGACGCCATTTTCTTCAGTCTTTCTTGCCGCGTGGTGCCCGAAGCAGAAGCAGTTCGCAAGTGCCGGTCGGCCAGCTCCTGAGATTACAAAAATTTGGAAACCGAAATCTTCTTAAAAGCTAAGTATCCCGTTGGGGAAACTTTTCTTGCCTCAGACCGATGTCAGACAAAGTTAATAATTGTATTTCTTGTGGGAAGCAAATACCGCATAAGGATTTCCATTCCCTCTGTATACCTTGTTTAGGCCCAGACCACGACGTCTCGGTCTGTCGCTTTTGTGCTACATTCAACAAACGCACTATTAAGCGTCTGGCGGAGTTCGCCCAGCATTATTTTGGGAAAGCATTTAACTATATTATGTCGTCGGATACTCCGACTCCGGTTTTGTCTAAAAAACGCAAAGATAAGGACCGACACACGAGGTCCGCGGCCTCTACCGACACCACGCCAAAGCCGACTACACGTGGTCCGGTTCTCAGCGAGGTGCCTACGCAGCCCCTGACTACCGACGACACTTCTTTGACTGTGTCTCCTGTGCCCGAGGTCGCAGGCTCCTCGCCCCACACCCCGACTACAGATACCGAAGCCACTCTTGGTTTGAAACTCAGAATGTGGACAGGTCCACCTCCACTCAAGGTGTCTTCAGACCTTCCTCTTCTTTCTCCATCAAGGCTTTCACTAAGTCTAAAGCAACCATGCACTCTAAGAGACCAGCTACACAGGGCCCATCTCCAGGCCCCATGCCTAAGAAACAGATGCTTAAAATGGCTGAGGATTTAATTATTCTTATCAGAGGTTCTCAGCCCGCACCGGACAAAAGGCCCAGAGTGGAGGAAGATTCCTCCTCCTCTGATCAGGGCTCCATTATTTCAGAGCACTCTGATGATCAGGAACCTTCTTACTCCCCTTTTGAAGACTCTGATGCAGAGGAGTCCATCCCTTCTGTATCCCCCCCCCTGAGGATTACTCATTTGGGCCTGAGGATTACTCATTTGGGGAAACTTTGCATACCTTAAGGGAACACTTCCACTGGGAAGGCCAAGATTATTCAGATTCCAAGAAAAGGCTTAGGGAATTTCTCTTGCTACCTCAGCACAGGCCTCTGGCTATACCTCCTGTCTTGGACATCCTAGATGATGTTTACTCGGAGGCCTGCCTTAACCTGGACTCTCTACCTCCAGCTCCAGTTAAGCCTGACAGGTACTACAGGGTTCCTGACTCACACCAATTTCTATACAAAAGCTATGCTGCTGACCCAGAAACCATCTCACAGGGCCCCAAGGGAGTTAAGGCCTCCATTGCTAAAAATCCATTACCTTCCAAGAGAGATTCCAGATCCTTAGAAAGGTGTGGAAAAAAGGTATATACCTCGGCTACATTAACCATGAGGGCCTTAAACTGTCAGTTTCATATGCTAAAATACCAACAGTTTTTGTTATCACAATTGAAAAGTAAAATGTCACAACCTGAACAACCAGACTTGAAGGAGTTGCAGGATTTGAGGCATAGTGCAGAACAAGTGGGTAAGCATACCTTACAATGTGGTTTTGATGCTCTAGAGGCCTCATGTAGAGCTGCTGTTACAGGATCAGTCATACGTAGGCATGCCTGGCTCAAGGAACAAGCCTTGCCTGATCATGTCAAAGCTAAATTACTAGACGCCCCTCTTCAAAAGGATGTACTATTTGGTGCTAATGCTGAGGAGGTATTAAGGAAAATGGAGGAAAAGGCTAAATCAATGCAAACTGTGAAAGATTTTCTACAGGTACAACCCCCACGTTTTAGTAGAAATTGGCCTTCCAAAAACTGGTCTTTTCCTGCCACAGACAGACCCCAAAGAGGCAGATACAGGTGCCCTAGGGGCAGAGGACAATCCCAAGGATCGTTTAGAGGCAGACAATGGCAAGCTCCTACACAAAGAAGTGGTGAGGATAACTCGCAATCTTTCAGAAAGCAAACCCAATGACTTTCCCCTTTGCATGCCAACCAAGTCTCAAATGGCAGCCCCCTTAGCAGGAAAGCTGGCATTATTTTCAAAAAATTGGCATATTGTCACAAAGGACAAATGGATCCTGGACATTATAAACAGAGGCTACAAATTCCATTTTCACACCCTTCCAAAAATGAGAGGCATGCCAAACCTGCCACACAATCAAAGGGCAGAGGCACAAAGGCAAATTACAGATCTCATAAACATGAAAGCTATTCAAGAGGTACCTCACATACGAACAAGGTCAAGGTTTTTATTCCAGGCTATTTCTGGTACCAAGGAAGGGAAAAGATTGGAGACCTATTTTGGACCTATCCATCTTAAACACATTTCTACTCGTACCAAAATTCAAGATGCTCACTCTACAGCAACTTCTTCCCATGCTGGGCAAGGAGTCTTGGCTGGTAACATTGGACCTCAAGGAGGCATACCTGCATGTCCCAATCAGACAAAATTGCAGAAGGTACCTCAGATTTCTTGCAGGTTCAACTCATTATCAATTCTCTGCATTGCCCTTTGGCTTATCTACTGCGCCCAGAGTATTCACGAAATGCCTGGCATCAGTAATTGCCTACTGCAGACTTCAAGGGATACAAATATTCCCCTATTTGGACGACTGCCTGATGTAAGCGGACAGCAAGCACATTCTTCTGAAACATCTGGCTTATGTAATAATGTTGTTGAACTCTCTGGGATACACAGTCAACAAAAAGAAATCAAGGCTAATACCCTCTCGGAAGATAATTTTCCTGGGTGCCAATTTGGACACAAACACCCAGATGGCCTACCTCAGTCCAGAGAAGCAGGGGCAACTAATTCAATACTTCAGAACACTAGCAAATTGCACCAGGCTGACTGCAAGGAAAATCCTGCAGGCTCTGGGATTCATGGCATCTTGCATCTTACTAATCCCATGTGCAAAGCTGCATATGAGGAAACTACAATGGTACCTGAAAATATATGGTCTCAACACAGCCACAGTTTGGAAACAATAATACCACTAATTCCATGTCTGCAAAAGGAATTTCTGTGGTGGGCTCAAGCATGTCAAACAAACACAGGTCTTCCATTCAGCAAGCCTCAAGCAAATCAAGTCATCACAACAGATGCCTCGGACTACGCCTGGGGGGGCGCACATGACAGTTCGGTGCATTCAGGGCAAATGGTCCCAAAAAGAAAAGCACCTTCACATCAATCAAAAGGAAATGCTAGCAGTAATAAATGCTATTATAGCTTTCAAGGACCTTCTACAACCAGGTCAACTATTGATAAGAACGGACAACACCACAGTTATGTGTTACATAAACAAACAGGGAGGCACACATTCTTACCCCCTATGCAGACTGGCCATGTCACTTTGGAACATGGCCATGGATTTACAAATGGAACTACAAGCACAGTACTTGCCAGGCAAGGAAAACACGCTGGCAGACAACCTAAGCAGAAATATGACAGATCCACACGAATGGAAATTGCATCCAAAGGTTTTTACAGAAATAATCCAAGAATGGGGAAGGCCAGACATAGATCTCTTTGCCTCCCACAAAAATCAATTGACAAAATTCTGCTCAAGGATTTTCCATCCAAAGGCCTGGAGAGTGGACGCTCTCTCTTTCAGTTGGACATCAATGACAGTTTATGCCTTCCCACCTCTTCCTCTGCTGCCCAAAGTTCTATTGAAAACCAAAGCAGACAGACCAAAGATGATTCTCATTGCTCCGGACTGGCCAAGGCAACACTGGTACCCACTCCTGAGGAGCCTGACGCATTCCCCACCATGGACCCTGCCTCTAATGCCTCTTCTTCTGACTCAGCACAGCTTCAGAACTCTTCACAGCCAGCTAAAAACACTCAATCTAGCCGCATGGAAGATTTCTTAGCATCACAACAGGCCCTACTCTCCAAGGAGGTGCAGGATGTCATTTTGGAGGCCAGAAGGCCATCAACTAGAAAAGCTTACTCCGCAAAATGGAAACGGTTTTGTGTCTGGAATGAGAAAAAGGGCCAGGATCCTGGAAAACTGAATTTACCTCAAATACTACAATATTTGGCTGAGCTGCTAAGCAGTGGACTTTCATTCTCCTCCATCAAAATCCATGCCTCAGCCATTTCTGCAGAATACAACACTGATCCACCTTTATTCTCTCACCCTCTCTTAAGACAGATGTCCTTCAAGGATGCATCTGCAGTCCTTACAAATGGGTTGTCCTGTCGTCAGGCAGCCCTTCGGTCGGCCGGATTCCAAAGTCTGGGTCTGGCCTCGGCTGGTGTCGCACTTCACCCGACGTCATAGCTGCAGTTATTCGGGTATAAAGGCATCAGCTGACGCCATTTTCCTCAGTCTTTCTTGCCGTGGCCGAAGCAGAAGCTGTTCGCAAGTGCCGGTCGGTCAGAACCAGAGATTACTACTACCGAATACTACTTCGAAGACTTCTAAAAGCTAAGTACCCCGTTGGGGACTCTTTCTTGCCTCAGTCAATGTCAGAAAAAGTGAATAATTGTTTAACTTGTGGGAAACAAATACCTCATAAAGATTTCCACTCTTACTGCTTACCTTGTTTAGGCCCAGACCACGACGTCGCAGCTTGTCTAGCCTGTGCTTCTTTTAACCGACGGACCCTTAGACGTCGGTCGGAATTTGCTGAGCAGTTTTTTGGCACTGATTTTGCTTATATTATGCCGTCGGATCCTCCGACTTCTCCAATATCCAAAAAACGCAAGGAAAAGGACCGACACTCGCGGTCCGCGGTTTGGCGAAACAGCGTTAAGCAACATGAGTGTCTCGGTTTCGGCTGAAACCGAGCAAGCGGTTCTTCCTTCAGCCGAAAACATGCCTTCTACCGAAGCCTCTTCAAACCTGGTGGAATCGGCTTTTGAAATCCATCCTGTGGTTGCGGTTTCTCAGGAATTATCTGATACTATTCCCTTGGATATCTCAACTCCTGCACGTGGAGCTGCTAGGCCTCCTGCAGCCATGTCCATTAAGGCCTTTGCCAGGGCTAAAGCAGCTAAAGCTACAAAAACTGTGCCTGTTAAGACCCCCTCTCACAGGCCCAGCTCCAGTTCCCAAATGCTTTCCTTGGCAGAGGATCTTATTTCTTTAATCCGGGGATCCCAGCCTCATCCAGACAGGGCCTCTCATCCACCTCCAGAGAAGAGGCCCAGAGAAGAGGCCTAGAGCAGAGCCTCCTGAGCCAGTGTCCACAGATGATTCCTCTGTTGATTCAGATAACACAGACCCTCCAGAGGCTCCTTATTCCCCTTACGAAGACTCTGATGCTGAAGAGTCCATCCCTTCTGCCTCTCCACCTGAGGAATTTTCCTTTGGGGAAACCTTGCATGCTATGAGGGAACAATTTCAGTGGCAGGGCCAAGATTTTTCAGACTCCAGGAAAAGGCTTAGAACCTTTTTGCATTTACCACAACATAGGCCTTTAGCTATACCTCCAGTTCTTTCTGTTGTAGATGATGCATTTAATGATGCTTGTACTGCTTCTGATTCATTACCTCTGGCCCCTGCTAAGCCCGATAGGTACTACAGGGTCCTGGACACACATTACCATTTATACAAGGCTCCTTTTGCAGATCCCGAGACTATCTCTCAGGGGCCTAAGGCTGTAGCAACTACCTCTGCTAAAAATCCCCTCCCCTCTGAAAGGGAATCCAGGTCCTTAGAGAGATGGGGTAAAAAAGTTTACACTTCTGCTACTCTGTCCGCTAGGGCCTTGAACTGTCAATTTCATATGATCCAATATCAAGAATTTATGCTTGACCAGTTAACTAAAAAACTGTCCTCTGATGAACCTTTTGATAAGAAGTATTTTCAGGAAATGGTACATAACATTCAGCAAGTTAGTAACCATTCTTTAAAATGCGGCTATGATGCACTGGAGGCTTCCTTTAGATCAGCCATGACTGGTACAGTGATCAGAAGGCATGCATGGTTGAAAGAGCAGGCCTTACCGGACTATGTCAAATCAAAACTGTTAGATGCTCCCATGGACAAGGCCAATTTATTTGGTTCTCCTGCACAACAGGTACTGAAGAAGATGGAGGAGAAGGCAAAATCTGTACAAACAGTGAAAGATTTCTTACAGGTCCAACCTCCAAGGTTTAGCAGGAATTGGCCCTCCAAAACTTGGTCCTTTCCAGACTCCTCTAAAGCACAGAGAGGCAGGAATATGCGATCAAGAGGCAGAAACCAATCCAGGGGTGCCTACAGGGGATGCCAGTGGCAGGGTAACAACCAGCGAGGCACAGACACAGCCACCACCACTGCAACAGGACAATCACAGTGACTTGGCTCTGGCACCGCCTACAAGGGAACAACTAGAAGCACCCTTAGGCGGAAAGCTAGCCTTATTCTCAATAAACTGGCATTACATCACAACAGACAAGTGGATTTTACAGACAATAGACCAAGGCTACAGGTTCCACTTCCATACTCTACCAGGGAAGAGAGGAATACCAAACCTACCGCCAAATCAAAAGACAGAAGCTCTAAAACAAATATCTCAATTATTAAAGATGAGAGCTGTGGAAAAGGTACCATCTATGGAGCAAGGAAAGGATTTTACTCCAGACTCTTCCTGGTACCAAGAAAAGAGAACAAATGGAGGCCTATTCTCGACCTGTCCGCTTTAAACACATTCCTCATTGTTCCAGAATTCAAAATGCTGACTCTACAGCAGCTTCTTCCCATGCTGGGCAAGGAGTCTTGGCTGGTAACTCTAGATCTCAAGGAGGCATACCTGCACGTCCCCATACGACCAAATTGCAGAAGATACCTCAGATTTCTTGCAGGATCAGAGCATTATCAATTCTCAGCATTGCCCTTTGGCTTATCTACTGCGCCCAGAGTGTTCACGAAATGCCTGGCATCAGTAATTGCTCATTGCAGGCTTCAAGGAATCCAAATTTACCCCTACCCGGGCGACTGCCTGATACAAGCGGACAACAAAAACAAGCTAACAGAAGACTTACAAAGAGTCATTTACCTGCTACAAGTCCTGGGATATACAGTCAACATAAAAAAGTCAAGGCTGATACCATCCCAAAGAATAACCTTTTTGGGTGCAGAGCTGGACACATCAAAGCAAATGGCATTCCTAATTGCAGAAAAACAAGAGCAACTACCTCTCTACTTCTTGGCATTAACAAAGCAGAACCATCTAACAGCAAGAAAAGTACTGCAAGCCTTGGGCTTCATGGCATCCTGCATAATACTGGTCCCTCATGCCAGACTGCATATGAGAAAGCTACAGTGGTACCTAAAGAATTTATGGTCTCAACACAAGCACAGCCTAGAAGCCAAAATTCCAATAATCCCATGCCTGAAGCAAGAGTTCCTATGGTGGGCTCAGGCCTGTCAATCAAACACAGGATTGCCCTTCTACAGCATACAACCAAGCCAAACCATCACGACGGATGCCTCAGACCTCGGTTGGGGGGCCCACATGCTGGACAAGTGCATACAAGGCTTATGGACTCAAGACCAGCTGCACCTACACATAAATCTAAAGGAAATGCTGGCAGTAAAATTGGCAATCCAGACATTCAGACCATTTCTCCGAGAAGGTCAGTTGATGATAAGGACAGACAACACCACAGTTATGTGGTACATCAACAAACAGGGAGGCACACATTCATACCCTCTATGCGGATGGCACTGGACCTATGGAATGTGGCTCTGAGCTACAACATTCAGTTACAAGCAATTTTTGTACCAGGAAAAGAAAACATTCTAGCAGACATATTAAGCAGGACTACCACGGATGCCCACGAATGGATGCTGCATCCGGACATCTTCAAAGCCATTACAAGAAAATGGGGACTCCCAGAAATAGACTTATTTGCATCCCCACGCAATCACCAGCTAAAGAAATTCTGCACAAGGACGTACCACCCACTAGCTTGGAAGGTGGACTCCCTATCTTTCAGTTGGAAAAACCTGACAGCATATGCATTCCCACCACTTCCTTTGATGCACAAAGTGCTATTGAAGATCAAAGAGGACCGTCCAAGGATCATTCTGATAGCTCCAGACTGGCCAAGGCAACATCGGTACCCACTACTAAGGAGCATGTCTCGGGAACAAATATGGACACTACCCCTGGTTCCATTGCTGTTAACACAGAACAACTACAACATCCTGCATCCAAACCTGAAAACTCTGCAGCTGACTGCCTGGAACATTCCATAAGATCAATTAACCCAAATTTATCACAAAGGGTTAAAGACATTATCCTTGAGGCTCGCAGACCCTCAACAAGGAAAAATTATGCAGCAAAATGGAAAAGATATCTCATTTGGAATACTGCAAAGGGAGAAGATGTGTCACTGGTAAACATAGCCAACATCCTGGAATACTTGGCGGAGCTCTTCCACACAGGCCTGTCCTATTCTTCCATCAAGATACATGCATCAGCAATTTCAGCAGAATACAGCTTGGATCCTCCTGTCTTCTCACATGCTCTGCTCAGGCAGTTTCTGAGAGGAATTAAAAATGTAAAACCTCCTAGGAAACCACCATTGCCAGCATGGGACTTGAACTTTGTGCTAGAAAAATTGACACTTCCTCCTTTCGAACCAGCAGCAACAGCAGAATTACAATACTTATCATGGAAGACTGCTTTCCTGCTGGCAATCACTTCAGCAAGAAGGGTATCTGAACTACAGGCATTAATGGCAGTGCAACCCTTCCTGATCTTCCATCAAGATAGAGTGTCCATGAGAACAAATCCTACTTTTATGCCTAAGGTGGTATCCAGAGTATCTTTAAATCAGGCTATCGACCTACCTACATTCTTCCCCAACCCACAGAACAGGGGAGAAAGACTGTTGCATACCTTGGATGTACATAGACAGTTACGCTACTACCTGGACAGGACCAAGGGCAATAGAAAAACTGACCAGCTTCTGGTAGCATATGCAACAGGAAGGGAAGGAAAAGCAATTTCAAAACAGACAATCTCCAAGTGGATAGGAAATTGCATTAGATTTTGTTATTCCTACCATGGAAAGAAAACTCCAGAGAGCATCAGGCCTCACTCTACAAGGGCTACAGCCACTACCACAGCTTTCTTACGAGGAGTGGCTACCAAGGACATTATAGAGGCGGCTACTTGGACCTCCATGCATACATTTGCCAAGCATTATAACTTACCTTTATACTCTAGATCCCGAGCAGGTTTTGCCACTGCTGTTTTGCAAGGGATCCTAACTACACCATAATCTCTTCTTTCCTCCTCCCCTAGTTTGGCTATGGTATTCTACCCATTTGTAAGGACTGCAGATGCATCCTTGAAGGACATAGTACAGTTTTGTACCTACCATAAATGTAGATGTCCGATAGGAATGCATCTGCAGTCAGGATTACCCGCCTTCCCCTCTGTGGTACTCCTAGGGTATTTGCCCATCTTATAGCTAGCTGGGGGGGGGGTCTATTATGGTGTATTTGTTTGTATATATGTACATACATGCTTATTTTTTGTGTTTGCTCTCTACTATTTGGAAACATTGGCATTTATCCAAATTTAGCCTTCCAAGAGGGCACCTGGCATCTGGGGCAAGAAACACTGAGGTAAATGGCGTCTGCTGATGCCTTTATACCCGAATAACTGCAGCTATGACGTCGGGTGAAGTGCGACACCAGCCCAGGCCAGACCCAGACTTTGGAATCCGGCCGACCGAAGGGCTGCCTGACGACAGGACAACCCATTTGTAAGGACTGCAGATGCATTCCTATCGGACATCTACATTTATGGTAGGTACAAAACTGTACTTTCCTCAGAGGGGCTAAGAATTTAAGACCTCCAAGGAAACAACCAATACCTGCTTGGGATCTTAATTTCATTCTGGAAAAACTGACCTTGCCTCCCTTTGAGCCAGCTGCCTCATCAGATTTGCAATATTTGTCCTGGAAAACAGCTTTCCTTCTGGCTATCACCTCAGCTCGTAGAGTTTTAGAACTACAGGCTCTCATGGCTGTCCAGCCTTTTATCATCTTCCATCAGGACAGAGTTTCCTTACGAACCAACCCGTCCTTTATGCCTAAAGTCGTATCCAGGGTAGCTTTAAATCAGGCCATACATTTACCTACTTTTTATCCTAATCCTCAAAACAAAGGGGAGAGATTACTACATTCCTTGAACATCCACCGACAACTGCGTTATTATTTGGACAGAACAAAGCCTTTCAAAAAATCAGAACAGCTCTTTCTGTCCTATGCGGTAGGAGCTCAAGGAAAGCCAATCTCCAAACAGACAATCTCAAAATGGATAGCCCACTGCATACGCTTTTGCTATTCCTTTCATGGCAAAACTGTACCTACAGGCATTAGGACTCATTCCACCAGGGCCATAGCCACCTCTGCAGCCTTCCTCAGAGGAGTTCCTACCAAGGATATTTTGGAAGCAGCCACTTGGAGTTCTGTGCATATCTTCTCCAAGCACTACAACCTACCATTATACTCCAAATCTAGAGCAGGCTTTGCCACTGCAGTCTTGCAGGGCATTTTGGCTCCTCCTAATTCCACCTAGTGCCTGCCACCCCTTTCTTAGCTTTGGGATTCTACCCATCTGTTATGACTGCAGCTGTATGCACGATGAACATAGTACAGTTTTGTACTTACCATAAATGTAGATGTTCGAGTGCTAATACAGCTGCAGTCCAGGTTTCCCTCCCTCCTTCCCTTCTTGGGACAGGCCTATAGGCTAACACATCCTCATACAACCTATTTGGGGTATTCATTTATGATGTATTTGCTTGCAACTACTGTATTTTGATTATATTGCACTGCATTATTACACAAATTTATGTATTGCCTTCCTTCTGGGGGCACCTGACATCTGGGGCAAGAAAAACTGAAGAAAATGGTGTCGGCTGGTTCCTTTATACCCCTGTCGCTCTGACGTCAGGGAAGAAGCAACGACAACCGACGCCAGACCTAGACTTTGGAATTCGGCCGACCGAGGACCCGCCTGATGGCAGGAGAACCCATCTGTTATGACTGCAGCTGTATTAGCACTCGAACATCTACATTCATGGTAGGTACAAAACTGTACTTTCTTCACCAAAGTCTACAACATTTGACTGTTGGGCAGAAAATTGTTTTCATTAGCTATTTTCATACTTGGATCCCTAAACTCTTTTTGTTGACTGTCTAGTTATTAGTCTTCTGTAATGCAAGCAGTGAAGAAGCTTTCATTATTTCCTGATTCTGGGAGTCAAGGAAAAGCTGGCTAAGAGCTTTTATCATGGCTTCTCCAATGGACATCTATGGTCATGGCTTCTCCAATGGACATCTATGGTCATGGCTTCTCCAATGGACATCTTTGGGGCTTTTTCTGGTTTTAACTGTGCTTATCCCATAGCTAGGTACTTAATTGTGTTGGATGCATGGCCGAGATTCCTCTCTCTTGCTCTTTTTTAACTTAATAAACTGTACTGATTTTTTTATGTAGTGAAACTATACCAGAAAACAAGGGAAGGAGCACCTGGTTGTTACTACAGTGATTAGATTGTCACAACTTTGTAAGTAGCACTACTTCTAAAAACTATTAAAGAAAAAAATATAACAAAGTAGCTCTACATGTCCTGACCCTCCCCACCCTATCTGTATGTGTCCCTGCATCCATTGAGATATAAAGGTAAATCCATTATTTTATAGTTAAGTTACTGTAGAGAGGAGCTGATTGTAGTTACTGAGTTCTGACTTCTGGCTAATCAGACCACTAAGCTTTTTCATTGATTAACAAGTTCATTCTTAAAATCAGATTTCCAGTCTTCCAGACTTGGATTGTTCATTCTTTTGCAGTATTTCAGGAGCTAAAGACTCCCAGAAAGTGCAGGTATGTCCAACAGTCTTCAGGTGTTATATCTGGTAATAATACTAAAATGCAAATTTTATTGTTAAACAGGTATTCCCCACTAACCTTGGTACATAGACTCCTGCACTGTATCCTGGAATTGTTTGTTTTGGAAAGGGTCAAAGCACATTGTCAAGATCAACAGCTGTCTCTCCACTTTTCACAGGTGAGATAGAAACCCTAAATATGATATTGGCAGCCAGGGCTGGTCAGATGCCTCTTCAGTGCAAACTCTTGTGTTACTGAAGGTCTTGAGTTTTATAGTGCCATTTATATGCCTGAGGATGCTTGTGCTCCTGTCTGAATACGTTCCATGACTATCCTGTATCACTTTGTGCAGTATGCCTGTCAGGCTGATTTCTTTGTAATTTATGGAATCTGTAGAAGAGCCTCCCTTATGATTAGGACTTGCATTAGCTTGCATTCAGATTTCTGGAATGTAGTCATTTTTCATTTCTGCTGTAAATATGCATAAGTGGGTATAAATTGCAGTTTTTGATTGCACAAGTTAGGCTTCTTGGTATCTTGCTTAGTATCAAGGGCCTGGTGTTTGACCTTACTGAGGCTGAAGTTGACCATTTTGGATATAATTTCTGGTGGGATTATGTTTTGGGGAGGAAGAGTAAATGGAAGTTCCTCTGTGTCTTAAAATTTGCTCCAAGTGTGTATGCTAGTAACACACTAGCATCACATCTAGTATTACTAGCATCATAAACACAGTCGCATCTGTTGGTAATGCTGTGGTGATGAGTTTTATTCTGTCTTTTAATGATATGGAATCTTAGCAACCTGATTGCGTCTGTAAAAAACAATAATGTCCTTCTCTTCTCATGTAGCAGTATTCTTACTGTGGGACCCTCCGATTCAGGTGACACGAATGTTGGCTCCTATACCAAAGCTTAGCCTGGTTGCTGCTAGTGCGTGGGACATCACATGAAGGGCAATAAGCCAGGGGCCTTAAATGTGATGTCTGCATGCACAGACTTCAGAACATTTCTGCCGCAGTCGAACATCGGATCGAACGCTTCGCACCTCTCCTTCAAGACATCTAAATCCAAGTACCCTGTTGGGGAGTTCTTTCTAAATTTTTGCTTGAGCTTGGTTTCTTAGTCTATTGTTGGCCAATGTCCACTAAGGAAGGTAAATGCAAATGCGGATGTCATATCCCGCATAAAGACTCTCATGACCATTGTGTATTCTGTTTAGGCCAGGATCACAATCATACCTCCTGTGCCATCTGACAGTCTTTTGTCCTCAAAATGCTCAGTAGCCGTCTGGCTACTCTCAATTTGTATTTGGAGAGTCAGAGATTAAAAAAGCTAGCATTAAGCATGAATCTGGAGTTGGACGCCCAGGTGGAACCGCCAAGAAAAAAGGCCTAAGTTTCAAGGCCTACCACCTCTCCCCCTCCTTCGTCAGACAGCCCCCCAACCACCGATTGTAGGGGTTTAGAGGCATCCGATAGAGCAATAGACTTCGGCGTCTACCTTCGAGGAAGCTGTTACTGAAGTACTGGCTGGCACGACCACAGAGGATATTCCAATGTCTGTTACTACTGAAGTCGAGTGGGAACCAGGCTCCACTGGATGACGGTCTTTGACCCAGTACTCCGATCCTTCCACCTTAGGACAGACCCCTGAAGCTAGGCCCACAGCTTCTCCTAAAGCAACTCCCTTAAAAAAGAGACAAAACATTTGTTTGCTTCTTCAGAGGCACAACCAGACTGGCAGTCCTTCACTCAAAACAATAGTTAGTCTTTTTAAATTCTGTTGAAGCCAGTGTAAAGAATGAAGTGATGTGAATGTTAGTTGCTATTCTAAGGCCCCCCTATATTTTGCAGTTGTAGCAGTTTTTTGTTTGTTTTTATGCTGTCCTTTTCTTACTAAAGTGCATAAAGCAATGTGAGAAAAAAATTTAGTTGTTGTAACTGTACTGTCTTTTGGATTCGTGTATGCTAGCAACTTAAGCTGATTTTGTTGTGTAATTATATTTTTCAGTAATTGTTTCCTCACGTCTATGATTAAACATTCTCTTATATTCTTAACCTGCTCTCCTTAGCCCTTCTTTCTAATTTTCACCTTATAGAAATCCTCTGCTGTCCCTCCATCTATAAACAGTTTTGTACCATCAATATGGCAATTGGTGAGCCTTCAAGTTTAAATAGATGACCAAACAACAAGAAATAAGGTAACAGCAAGCCCAAACTTATGCAATAGCAATACCTTTACTGACCTACAACCCCGCTGTCTATGTATTTTAAATAACTGAGGTAAACATTAAGTAGCTTACTAGCAAGTGTGGTGGGAGTCATCTGCAGTGTAGTTTCTCTTCCCCAATAATATGTTTACACTAGATTTTATCTTTGACTGTTTTTAGACTTTACATTGCTTATAGGTATTATCTTTGAATATCTTACCTAAGTTATATAGCTTTCCAACAAACCCTCTATTTTTGTGTACAAATCATCTTACCTTCTCTAATATACGTTTTTCACTTACCTTTTATCTACCCATGTAGATTGTTTGTTTTCTTTAGGGAAGGCCTCACTCCTCAGGTTGAACTCCCTCTGTTTGCCCTCTCTTATGCTCAGGCTTACTCCGCTCCTCTACTCTAAATTCCCATCTGTCCTCACTTTTATTACTTTTATACCTGTCATAACTCCACCTCTTCTATGTCTCATCCAATCACAGTCACAGCTACTTAGTTATATACCAACCACTCACCTTTCACCAGAAGCTTTTCTCCCACCCCTGCCTCTCACTCACACATTACTTCCCCCTCTTTTTCAGCAACTTATTTTTTAACTTCTACCTCCTCCTAAAATCCTGCTCCTCCCAAATTTATCTTTTTTATTCTAGCCATTCTCAGTCATTTAACATCCTACCACACTAACCTTTCTTCCTTAATGTCAAAATGCAAATCACCATAGTCACTTCACCACCGTAGCATCCAGTCTCTTCAAAGACCACCCTAGCAATCTCTTTAAATTGCAAATATTAAACCATCAACTAAAAATTACTCACTTAAACCAAAAGTAAAATATGACATAAAATAGTGCAACCTACCTTCACCAAAATACCTTTGAATGGGGTGATACACCCTAACCTTGGTCCAGCAAACACCACTGACCAAACAATCCTTGCTAATGATATCCAACACCTCACCCCCACCCGAGGTTCAAAGCTATGAAAAGTTGTTTCCATGAATCTACATAGAATATGCAAAAAAGTAGCCAGACTTCCTGCTTGGATGTCCCATTATGCCCCCATATACTTGCCATTTTTGAAATCTGGCTCAAGCCAAACATAATGGACATTGAAGTACTCCCTCTGATGGTAATATCAGAGCTGCCTGTCCTTCAAAACAGCAGGTGGGACAGCTCCCTTTTTTCTAATTCTCTGGAAATTTCTCCCTTTATTAACCATCCCCAAATTATCTATTGCAGAACTCCTCATCTCTTTCCTTAAACTAAATAACCAGAAAAGAATCTGCATCATAGTCCTGTATATTCTCCCTGGAAATCATACACAAACCCTCAAAAATATACCACAATGACTAAACCTTACTTTTCCAAATTAAAAAATCATACTAGGTTATATTAACTTAGACTAGCAGATGTTTTCTCCCAAATTTCCAGGTTCTAGTATTAATCTGTTTACATTTACCCAGCCCATTACCCCTACCTACTGTAACAAATCAACCAACAATGGCATCACTGTGGAATGGATGCTAGTCTCTGATCTAAACAAACACAGCTCCTCGGTGCCTTCCCTCATTCCCTTAGTGGTCACTTCCCCATCTATACCAACTGAATCTATACCCACCTACCTAAGCATTATACAAACAAATTAATTTGCAATTTCTCCAGTTTTAACCCACAGTCTGTCATTATCAGCCTTGCAATCTATCAATTGGTCTCTGATAAATCACCTACCAGTAGATGAAGCTGTCTCCACTTTCAATAAATTTTTTTGGATATTTTAAACAGTCTTGCACTCATCCGGCATAAAAGAATTAAATCCATCCACAGACCATGGCTGTCCAAGACAACTAAAATTCTCATGTTAACAAGAGATAAAGCCTGGAAATCCTTGCTTGTTAACAAAATACCCTAACTTCAGCAAAAATACAGGGAGCTGCGAAACCTAATTAAAAGGCAAATCAACCTGGACAAAACCTTTACTATAACAACCTACAAAATAAACATATATGCAACCCTAAAAATGTCTGGGCCTCATTTAATAACTCTCTCCAACCTGTCTGTAAATCCAACCTAAATACTTTACCCAGCTGCTCTAGCTTAGAAATTGCTACTCATTTCAACAAATATTTTATTGACAGTATAGCAACCATCAACATAAACATCCCTCCTAAATCACCCCTTCACTACCAGACACTAGCACTCCACCCCATAACCTCTGAACATCCCAGTCTCCTCCTTCCTCCCTTACTAACTCTCCTTCCGGCTTCTGTTTTAAAACTGTACCCACATCTACCATTAGGAATTACTTTAAAAACTTAAATCTTGTTCCCTCTCCATAGACAATCTGCCTTCATAATACCTAAAAATGGTTGCCAGTATCTATTGTCTATTTTGATTAACAGATCTCTCGCAGAATCCTATTTTTCTTTGAGTAAACTCTCAGTTAACCAGAACTCAAGAAACCAGAAAAAAAAAATAGACGAAATACAGTACAATTTTTGTATGTTGCACTTTCTGTTCCTCCCCCGCAGAAACATACCTTATGTTTAAATAGTTTTAGAGTTTCAAAAAGGGAGATGGGAATAAATTACTTTTCTCCCCAACCTAAGAACAAGTCAAACCAAACAAATAGTATAGAGTACAATATTAGTCAGGCCTATTTTTAATAGTCCAAAAAGTGTAATCCACAGAACCAACCAAAACAGCAGCAAGTAATGAAAAAGCAGCTTTAATTAAAAATAAAATAAAAAGGTGAGCACTTTCATGCCCAACTGAGCACTTCTTCAGACCAACAAAAATGATTAAAAACAGCTGTCTTAAATGCCCAGTACTTTAAATAATCTCAATCACATGATCAGTTATTTAAAAAAATCAGGAGCCCTGAGAACAGGCTTTAAAGGTATATAGCCATTTAACCCTGGATGTGCATCTGCTTGAAGCCTGATTATCTATTTAATCTCACACTGTTCTGTAAAGTTTTTATGTCTCCCAAATATTGCCTGGGGGCAGTGCTCTCAAGCACTCTAAACTTAAATTTGTCTACATCTCCCACTTCCTGCACATATCTTGCTTGCGCATTCCTTAAATCTTTATTCCTAATGGCTAGTACATGGTCTGTAACTCTGTCCTTTGACAATCGGTTGGTCTTACTTATATAACAACATGTACATGCATGGCGTTGTCCCCTTCATCATAGGGTATGTATGCAAAAAGTGACTGCACATCCAGGGTTAAAAAACACAAACTCTCCAAGTCATTACATTGCTCTACACATAAAAAGCGATCTTTTAAAAATTGCTGGGTATCCCTTATAATAGTCTTAGAAGAATTTACTAACGCCCTCAATTCAATGGAGATAGTAATAGGGTCAATTCTGTGATGCATTACACAAATAATGTTGATATTTTTTGCAACATAGTGAAAAAGAACTGGCCAGTTTTATTATCCGATACTAAGATAGGAAGTATTATAGGTCAGCATCCACGTTTTGTCTTTAAGAATAAACAGTCTTTGAAGAGACTGATATGCTATGGCACGAAACAGAAGGTAGGAGGGCAAATACAGAGGGGGACAACGCCATGGCGGTAGATATAATTTTTGTCAGTGTATAGATAGCAGCAATACATTCATGCAGACTGTGACTAATCAGGTGTTTGACTTTAGGGTCAATGCCAATTGCTCTACTGCCGTTGTTGTTTATTTCGCTTGCTGCCAAGCATGTACATGTTTTTGTACAAGTAAGACCAACAGATTGTTAAAGGATAGAGTTAGAGAACATCTACTAGCCATTAGGAATAAAGATTTAAGGAATGCACTAGCAAGACATGAACAGGAAGAGGGAAATGTACACAAATTTAAGTTTAGAGTGCTTGAGAACATTGCCACCAGGCAACGTTTGGGAGACATCAAAAACTGTACAGAACAGTGCGAGACTAAAGGGATAATCAGGTTTCAAGCAGATGCGCATCCAGGATTAAATGATTATGTACCTTTAAAACCTGTTCTCAGGGCTCATGATTTATTTAAATAATTGATCATGTGATCGAGATTATTTGAAGTACTGGGTATTTAAGACAGCTGTTTTTAATCTTTTTTGTTGGTCTGAAGAAGTGCTCAGTTGGGCATGAAAGCGCTCACCTTTTTATTTTATTTTATTTTTAATTAAAGCTGCCTTTTCATTACTTGCTGCTGTCGTGGTTGGTTCTGTGGATTGTACTACTTGGAATTTTGTTCTTTATCTCACAGACCTCTTCCACAGTGGATTTCCTGTTTGCTGTTGTTGGTTTGCTATTTTTAATAGCAACTATCAAGCAACCAGAAACTACAGTTATCCTGCATCTGCCAATCCCCACTGGTGCCAGTTAACCAAGAGTTTACTGTATATGGAAACACTCTTATATTACCCCTCTCTACAAAGGTCATACCTCTTCTGATATATATCTAACTTCTGTTCTATAGCTACCCTTTTGTCCCGTCTAAGATACAAGGAAAAATTATTCATAAATCACACCTACAACACTTCTTTCAAAATCAAATTCTCCCTCTCACACAGCATGGCTTTTGTCACAACCAGAACACAAAGACTGTTACCTTCCTTGTTATAGGCTCCCTAAACTTTGCAACAGCCCTTTCTACTTTCTGTTGCCTGAGTCATTGTGCTATAAGTTTTTGTGCTCTAGTCTTATTATAAAAAAACAGTTGCTTAACAGCCATCTTTCTAAACTCGTGTATATTATCAAGATAGTTACTTATTTTCTGCTTAGCATTCTGCCGTTGATCCTGTTCTTGTTCGGTGAGATTCCCCCTTTTTTGTAATACTTTAACATTTGTCAGTCCCTCTAAATAATTCCTGTTACTTCTTAACCATAGCTCCCTTTCTTTTATTTCTACCCTATTTTTAAACACCACCTTAAGTTTATCCCACTCCCTAGCTATATTTTCAGAAGTAATTTCTGTTCTCTTGAATAGCTCCTGAATAATGTCTACTACCAATTCCTTTTAATTCCTCTCTTTTCAACAGATTGGTGGGAAAGCACCAGTGTCACACTTTTTTATTTCATTACCCTGTGTTTTTATGTCTTATTATTGGCGCATGATCTGAAATTGTTATTGGGTATGTATCAAGGCCTTCAGTTAAAAATGCACATATTCCTGTGAAATGTAAATTTTGTCTATTCTAGCCCAGTTTTTATATCCTGGGGAATAATATGCAAATTTATTCCAAACTCCAGTTACTGAATTCACATCTTCCATGCCAAATATTTTCATAAATTTCTTCAAAACAATCTACCCTCCTTTGTTATATTTTCTCTTTCGGGTCCCCCCCCCCCAGACACATCTTCACTGCTGTAAATCAAATTCCAGTCCTCAACTAGAAGTAATATTCTTTCTTGAAAACTGATTATTTCTGCAAGAATTTTCTTAAGCTGCATTATAGCAGTTTTAGGTAGAATATAAATACATGCCAGTGTAATCCTTATCTCTTGTCAGTAGCCCCTTAGTATTAGTAGCATCATTGTATTAAAAAGTTATTATTCCCACCTTTTTTGTTAAATGTCTAGTTCCATCTTTTGTGTTACATACATACTCTGGCAGGTTGAACTTTTATATAGTTGTTTCTTGTCATATTCATCTGAGCCTATGTCACATCTTACAAAACATTTTATTTTATTGAAAGCCCATTAATTTAACACTAACACACAAAACTATGTATATCTTCAAAAACTGAAGTTTTACTCTCCTGATAGGAACAAATGTCCCAAACTGACTGTCATACTCATAGACTTGAGTTAACCTAAAAGATAGGTTATCCATGCTAAGACGCATGGTGAGGCCTGTGCTTCTACTAAGTGCTTACTGGTTTTGTTTTTTCTTTGTAGCTCCCCCAGCTGGGAAAACCCCTGAATGCTTTCAGAGAACATTATCTCCTAACCAGTTTTCTCTTTTCTTTTTTTTCCCAAGCCAAGCACTCTCCACCAGACTGTAACCAATTTCTCTATATCAGATTATCTCCATGGAGACATGAGGATCAGACAGCCCATTTCTCATCATCATATTGTCTCCATGGAGTCATGGGAACTAGACAGTCAATGTCTCTTTATCAGACTGTTTCCATTGAGACATGAGGGCCAGATACAGAATTGCTACTAAGCATACATTCATTTGCTAGAAAAAAGCCTCATAATATTTAACATTCTTTTTTATTTACTTGCTTTCTCTTAAAACTTGTTACTAAATCAATCTAAGGTCCTTAAAACAGTCATTCCTCCATGCAAGAATGAGAAAAAGCACATTTTTTTTCTTTTGTCATGCTGTTTTATAAAAAGGCTTTCTTGTTATGTTGCAATGCTTACATTTCTTAAAACTGAACAAGAGAGAAGGGAGAAAGAAAGGAAAAAAGAACAGCAGCACCAATTTACAATCCCCATTATACTTAAAAATAACTGAGAAAACTTTACTTTGTAGCATGCAAAGAAAACCCTGTACCACAAAAATAGTACTATTAAGAAAAAAAAATGTTTTCTTTACTTGCATTTAAATTTCTCCCCTCTCTTCCCCACCCCAAAGCATTTTTTTTGGAACATTAATGACATGACGTAGGGCATATACTTGAGTCCCCTGCAAGTCCAACTAATTCTGATTCTGAAAAACTCCAGATTTCCTTGTTCTGTCATATTTCACAAATATAACAATGTATGTCTCCCAAGTATGCAACAAAATCTAGAAGATTTAGGATTTTTGCTTGGAAATATTTACATAGATATTTTTATACCCCAAGTAGACTACAATGAATTTTTCATCAGGTAGACCGCAAATGTTGGAGGCGTTATGGACAATGTAATTTGGAACATGTTTTCTGGGAGTGTGGTGAGTTGGCTGCGGGATGCACTGTCAGAGATGCTGGGTGGGCAGATTGGTGTGACAAGGGAGATGATTTTTCTAAGCTGTGATACAGAATTGGAATTGCCTAGACATAAAATCTTGCTTTGTCTAATTATGTTGGCTGCCAAAAAAGCGATTACTAGAAAATGGAAATCAAAATCTAAACCAACTATACTAGAAGTAGTGAATATAGTAACAAAGATAAAACAACTGGAAATGACATCTTTAGAAAAGGGTAGGAGCAAACTACATAGGAAAAATAGGAATTGTGGGAACAATACACATACAGGGCAGGAATGAGGTTTAAAAGAAGGCAGGACTTAAATGAGCTATGTAATGTTTGAAAATGATTGGGTAGATTATAAGTGATGTATAGTGTTTGTAGCTGGGAGTGTGTCAGTATGGTTTGTGAGGTAAAATGTTTGCAGCTAGGGTTGTGTTGGTGTGGTATGTCTTTGTTTATTTAAAGATATGATTGCCTATGTCATAAGTGATAGTTTAATAAAGACGTTCCTTGTTTGTTAAATTCCTGCCCTTTTTTAATTTATGTAATGTTTCTTAGGTTATATGATGTATAGCAATATATTAAAGTATGTTTGTAAATGTGAACTTGTTACAGTAATGCAGTTTGATTACTTTTATATAAATGTAAATTTGCATATGTCGCAAGTGGCAATTCAATAAAGGTGTTTAATAAAAATGGACATAATTAACAAGACTAAGGATGCAGGACAACTTATCTCAGCTTTATTCCTTGACTTATCGAAGGCATTTGATACAGTATCACAAAAAAACTCCTTCAGCAACTAGTATCACTAAGACTCTCTGAACCCATACTACTGTGGTTCAATAGCTGCCTGACATGCAGACAGCAATCTGTAAAATAGCTCAATATACCTTTATCTTTTCTAAAAGTCCCTACAGGAGTACCCCAATCCTCCCTTCTAGGGCCTCTTTTGTTTAATATATTTGTAAATAGCTTACATACTTCATACAAGCAGGCAATACGTATATAATATGCTGCTGATTCACCTCTAATTTGTCTCTCTAATAATAATAACCACACGCAAAATATAATCCAAGAAACCTTTAATTCCAAAGAAAACTGGCTTAAGGATGCCCAATGTCTACTCAATCCAAAGAAAACCAAGCTACTGTTATTCTTTCCTAAAAATCATATCAAGTTCAAACTCAATTTCACTGTAACTTCTTTGGATAATACAATAATTTAAACTCCCTCATATAAAATTTGTAAGTTTAACCATAGATAATGACCTCAAATTTGACCTCCAAATCCAGAATTCTATAAAAAATATCATCAAAAGGTTGGGATGTTGTACAGAAGCAAGCATTTCCTGACATATTTTGCCAAAATAACCCTAGCAAATGCCTACCTACTACCTTCTCTTCTCCATGGTGCTATTTTCCCCAGCCTTCAATTAACTGTAAAATCCGGACTTGAACAATACTCCAGTAAAATTGCTCACTTTGCCTCTAACCAACCCTAGTCTACCCATCACTACATAGCCTTAAAAAAAATTACTTTTTTATAACTAACCTCTGTGTTAATGACACACAACTACTTGCTACTGACATACGTTATAAAAAAAAGCCCGCAGACTGCCCCTCTTAGCACTCTTTTACACAAAACTGTCATCCCACCTGCTGTCTAAATTCTAATGGCTTTCCATTCACAAAGCACAAAACACAGCCAGCTGGAGTTTATACTCTTACTGTGCAGGTAAAGCTTGGAACCAAATACCATCATGTGTCTGGAACTCCACAAATGTATAGTAACATTTAAGACACTTTCCTCTACAGCTTAAGGCTCTGTTCTTTTGTACTCCTGGTTAACATCTCATTCCTCCTCTACAGCTTAAGGCTCTGTTCTTTTGTACTCCTGGTTAACATCTCATTCCTCCCCTATCGCCTATACATTATACCTCTCCTCTAATCTTTATCCCTTCACTAAGCCTGCAGTTGTTCTCTGCAACCCTCCACTCCCTCTCCTTCACTATTTTCTCCTACTCCTTTTTTCCCCATGTTAATCCTGTCTTCCTTACAAACCCATCCCAACCCACTCCTTTTCCTCCTCTACTCCCCAACGCTATAATTTTATTTCTCTCATAACCTAGTACTTCCAGATATATTATCTTCTTTTACATAATGCATTTAAGTTTTACTACTTAAAACTTTGCTTTAAACTTTTCTTATTCTTTTTTGACTATTATTATTCAAGGGCGTATGCATCATTACAATTATTTTGGTGACTTAAACTACCTATGTTTTAACTACAATATTGTTTGCCTATATCTATTCTAATGTTTTCAACTGCCTTGCATAATTACTACTGTATTTTTGTATTTAAAACTGTCTGAAATTTGTATTATTGAAGTGTTTCTCCCAAGGCCTCTACTGAAAAAGGGCTTTTACCCAGTTGGACTTTCCCGTCAAAAAATGTCAGTAAATAAATAAATTCTCTTAATTTTATTGTTTGTAATTATAGGAATCCTTATTGCTACTGCCCTTGATGGTGGATAGATATCAGGGTAGGGCAGGTAGAGATCAGAGGTGAAAATTTAAAGTGAGTGGGTTCCTTTCTGATAATTTCTGCTTGAGAAGAGGAACCAGGCAGGGGTGTCCTCTTTATTTGCGTTATATTTAAAACCATTAGCAAAGAAAATAAGGGACTCAAAAATTCAAGGATATAATTTGTATGGTAATCAAGAAAAACTGGCTGTATTTGCAGATGATATTATTTTATACCTGATAAAACCAGAAAAGGATATTACAGTGTTATGGGACATTTTGAGCCAGTTTCAGACCTTTTCGGGATACAAAACTAATAAAGCTAAAACAAAGGCAAAAGGGGTAAATTATGTATCCACACATAGGTTCATAGGTAGGTACTAGGCTATCGGCCCGAGGGCCTACGTAAGCCTAGCCAACAAGGTTCCCTGGCTTATGCCACCCAAGAAAGTTATTTTTCTGTGCCACTGTCGAGCAGAGACACAGAAGTGATCCCCGGGGTGTATTTCCTGTTTCCCATCCACTCATCAAGATTTTTCTTGAGTGCTAATGAAGAACTTTGCTTGACATAAATGGGCAGCCTGTTCCAGAGCATGGAAAGTCTCTGGGACAGGAATCTATCCCTCCAGCATGCCCTGTTTATTGTGGTGACAAGGTTTAGGTCCCTAGAGCGTGTAGCTTGAAGGGATTGGGGTTTCTTTAGGTGTAGCATGTCCAACAGCTCTGGGTTTGACATAGCTTTATATGTTAGGCAGAGCTCACCTCGGAGTAGGCGATATGCTACAGAGTAAAGCTGGAGTTTTTTGAGACTGTCAGTGTAGGGCATCTGTTTGAGGCCAGTAATCCTCTTTGTGAGGTACTTCTCTGGCTTTTCCAGCTGCTGCAGATGTCTTGTGAGGTACATTCTAAAAGGGGTGTTGTACTTTATAATGGGTCTAATGAGTGAACATATATTGGTTCAGCAATATCCATATGTATGGGTGTATGATAAAATAAAGTATTTAGGAGTATGGATTAAAAATGTTTCTGGTGTGGCAGCTAAGGATATATGGGAAGAGACTAAACAAAACATAATACAAAAACTGAGAAATTGGAAGCTGTGTTGTATAGATACGGATAGTTGGATGCAATCAGTTAAAATGTTTTTAGTCCCTTTTGTCTTACACACAGGTCAGACATATTTTTATCAACCAGAGGAGACGTTGTGGATAGCAGTTAATAAAAGCTGAAAAACTTTATCTGGGAGGGGAACAGCAAGAGTCAAGTGGGAAGAGCTGATTAAGGCTGGTTGTGATTTCCCAATTTGAAGGGGTATTTCAGAGATACACAGTTAAGGCTTCTATATGTAACACAAGCAGAAACCTATAATTCAAAGTAGAAAGGGATGATGAAACAGGGGGGAAGCTCAAGAAACAAGGAGAGAGTGGGATTTTGGATGTAGACTTTTAAGGAGAATAACAATCATACAAAATATTATATCCATAAAGTAGGAGAAAGTATTCTAAACTAAGCCAATGCGGGAATGGATAAAGGAGATTCTGCTAATAGGGGGACTCCAACTAGTGATACAGACAATAGGCAAGAGGGGTGCTAGAATTTATTGGAGAAAACTGGCAAAGGAAACGAGGTATTGGGAGCAAATAACTGGAGTGGGAAAGGTAATAAAATGGGAAGATGCCAAGAAGTTAGAGATAATTTAGTAAAGATGCTTCTTGTTTAAAAAAAGATAAGGCAGATTGAGCAGGGCTGGGTGGGGCAGCCGGACTTAGGAATCAACAACTGGTCGGCCATTTGATCTGTATATTTGAAGTAAAATGTGTAAACTCTGGATGCTAAATTTTCTTTAGAACAGGGCAGTAGTGTGACCTATTCAGAAGACAAGTTTCAAATGTCATTATTTTATTTTAACTTTGAGACTGGAGAGTTATGTGCTGTGTAGATTGGTGAGTACCGAGCAAACCTGGAGGAATCTAGGAGAGGAGCAAGTTAACCTGACAAAGTATGTCAACCTGATTTAAGACTTTGCCACTGTGCTGATGTGATTTCAAGTTCAGCTCAGTTGTAGTGCCTGTAGAAGTTTAATGCCATCAACTACTTTAGTTGTAGTACTAAGGTAAGTAGTATACAGTGATCATTTGAGATTCAACCTGCTAGAAGAGCAAAAGTTTCATTCTCATTCCGGAGTTAGATAACCACTTCTGAATATTAGAAAGGGACCCCTGCGCCTGACTGGAGATGACAGCATCTGTACTAGCGTAGTATAACAAAGCTGATTCTCTGCTTATTGGATGAGTTCAGTGGGATGGGAACCTGTGCACTTTATTGTCTATGAATATGTTGAAAGAGTCAGAAATCCTGCATAGATCCCCCTTGAAGGACCCCAACATGAGCATTTCTATCTCGTATAGGACTTCAAACCAATGTGCCTTTTGTATATGTCCTGAAAGCTTGCTTATAAACCATTTTAAGGTTTCAGATCCAGTGCTTTGATCATTTAGGAGTGCAGCCAGACTAAGATGTGAGGCAGTATGAAATGTGTTGAATATATCTAGGAAGTGGAAATCAACCATTTCAGCTTCATTGAGCTTAGAGCACAGATACTGTGTGAAGGCGTAAGGTTTCTATGCTTTACCCAGCATGAAAAGTCACATTGCCAATGACAGGATGTTCTGAGTAGCGATTTAAGTAATGAATTGTAGATACATCTGTAAAGAATTTTTTGAGAGGATAGAGTAATGCTTTTGGTTGATTAGTTACAGCTGTATTGATGTGCTACCCTTGTGAAATAGAAAAGTGAGTTTTTTCAGAGTCTGAGGGTATAGTTCTAGCTGACAGATTTGTTGATCAGTATGAATGGAGACAAGGCAATGCTTTCTTGAAGGATACTTGGGCAATTTGTAGGAAGATTGCAAATGGCTGATGAAGCAGATAAAAGTTGGGACAGAATATTTTTCTCTGGATGGCTGTAAAATGTAGAAACAGTGCCGGTTTAAGATGACGATTTCCTATTTTACAGGGACTAGTGTCTGTAGTGGTGCAACTGATAATTGGGTGGTTAAGTACCTCATATTTTAAATAGGGTCTGATATAGGGTGAAGTAGGGGACAGTGCAGTAGATGGATGGAGAGTTGTTGATTAGAGGTACAGTTTCTCAGACTAACGTTTTTCTTGTTGGTATGGAGCTTGGGTACCTACTAGTGTTGCACATGTAGAGATCTGCTGGGTGCGCCTAGTGCCACGGTAACAACACTGGTTCATAGGTAGGTACTAGGCTATCTGCCAGAAGGCATTTATTAGCCTAGCCAGAATGTGTTGGCTTTCGCTGCCCCCTTAGATTAGTTCCCTGTGCCTCTGTCCAGCAGAGCCACTGAAATGATCCCCGGGGTAAACTTTGTTTCCCATCCACTCGTCAAGGTTTCTCTTGAAGAGTGTTAGCGAAGAGCTCTGCCTAATGTAGATTGGAATCTTGTTCCAAAGCATGGGAAGTCTCTGGGACACTAATCTATCCTTCCAGCATGTCCTATTTATTGTTGTGTAGAGGTTTAGATCCCTAGAGCATGTGGCTCATGGGGATATGCTGGTTTTGCAGGTGTAATATACAATAGGTTAGAATTGGAGAATTAATGATTTGTAGTTTTGTTTTACCTTGAGTGAGCACAAGCATAACTTAGTTTACAGTCATACACAGTCACTACGAAAGGCACTGTATTGCATCAGAAATCAACATGTGCTGCCATTTGAAGCAGTTTTACTTCATGTTGTTGTCTGGCTAGGTCCTACTGAGGCAAAATCCATTCTGAGGGGAAATCCACAACAAAAGCCTGGCTCACTATCCCCACTGTGTGACAGTTTTACCCCCTGTCTCTCTCCTCATCTATCCAAAACTAATACTCCTTATAACAGTCCAAGTAGACCCTAACCATTTCTCACATTCCTAATTACTTTAATTCTCAGCATTAAATCTAACAATACATTCATGGTTTCTCTACTACTAACATATCAAACTATATTAAATTATCAACCTCATTCCCCCTTTCTAATATTTCCATAGTTAAGCTGCCTCTTCTTTTTATTTGTTTGTTAAATTGCAGGTAATATTACACTCTTTTACAATGGTGTATCTCTATTATATACAAGACTGCGTGTTTCTAATGAGTGGTTAACACTGTATATACTCACGCAAGCTATATCTTATGCTCCTTGTCCAAGTGGTTTATGTAAGCTGTTGTAAAGCCTTCTCTCTCATATATGTACACTTGCCTATATTTTGTATTCCTTCTGATATCATGTATCTGTATTTCATATATGTGTCAAAGTTGATGTTAAATGTGGAGCTTTTCTCCCCTGGCCACTACTGAAAAAGGGTTTTACTCCAGTCAGACTTTCCCAGTAAATGGATAGGAAAATAAATAAATACTGGGGATTCCAAAATGGTGGACAGCCTGTAAGCACACTATCTGTGCAGCTCCTCATTTCTCAAGTAATATCCAACCTTTTGCCGGCACATCCTACAATGAAAACATCACAAGTTGTTAAAAGGAAAATGCAAATATAATCCATCTTGGCCAAAATTTCAAGAGAGTTTACGTGTCTATGCTCTTAAATTCTACTTACTGGATGGTGAACCCTGAATTGCATGGTGTGGATGCTTCCAGACTCCAAGTCCTAAACAAAGAAAACAGATAAAGGAAAGGAACTCTGTGACTTGGTATCAGCAACTTGGCCTAAAACCTATTATTTCAAATATTTTTTTCTTTATTTTGCTTGGAATGGATAACCACACAGACCAAATGGAAACTTTAACTACCAAAACAAAACTGTCTCTGATTACTACACCAGAGAAAGACACTTCTTCAAAAAGACAAAAAACTAATAAGCCACAGCAAGAATCTACAAAGCTAGACTGAAACAAGAACAGTCACTAACACTTCTCAAAATGGCACTGCAACCTTTGCAAACTGAAATTCAAGGTTTCTCTCATAAATTAACTAAATTTGGATGCAACCTAGATCAAATTATGCTCAGGCTTGAGCAAAATGAAGCAAAATCAATGGAGAATGAAATCAAAATAAAAGAAATCAAACAAAATCTACAGGAAAATGGCAACACCATCAAAGATCTGCATCAAAAAATGTTAGATCTAGAAGCCAGAAGTAGACAAAATAATAATATTCTAAGAGGTATTCCTTAATCATTCGTAAATGCCCTGCTCAATGTAATAGTCAAAGAAGTTCTAAGACACAGTACTGGATAATAAAGATCTCCTAAATGACATAGTAATCGAAAGAGCCCACAGATCCATCAGATGCTCTCAACTACAAGAAACCCCAAGGCAAATATATGTCAGACTACTAAATTCAGCACATGTTCAAAGCATTCCCATAACTTACAAAGCAAAAAAGAACTTTACATTGAGAGGACACAAAGTGGCTATTACCCAGGATCTTCCTCTAGAAATTAAATTAAAAAGACAAAAACTCACCAAATACTGTTCTTATCTTCTGGAAAATAAAATCCGTTTCCAAATGAAATACCCTGCCACATTAATCTTCAATTATAATGAGACAAAAATAACACTTGAAACCCCTGAAGAGGCAAAATTCACTTTTTTACGGATCTTTAAAGTCATTCCTGCATGAATCAACTTACCCAGCAATTCCTGAAACTTCCGACAGCTGTTTCAAGAAGATTTCTCCTTCCTTCATGATTTAGTTTTAGTTGCTTTATTTTGCACTATCAGCCTCTGTTTTTGTCAGCACAGTGTCCGTTAGCGTCTCGGCCTTCCATTTCCAGTAAGCTGCACAACTTTACAGGAAAACACTCTACCTAGCTCTATAACCCGATGCCGTCATCGCATTTCCTGCCCCAAATGCTCACTGGGATCAACTGAGTATCTGCTGTAAGCCGCAATCATTGAAAACAGCCCAAAGTAAAAAAAAAAAAAAAAAAAAAACTGCTTTTGTAAAGTTCCTGTCACCTAATCAGCTTCATCTTCATGGATAAGTATCATCTGGCAGCAGAAAACAAAAGATCCTGCATTCTATACCCTGGAATGTCTGCAAAATCCAGAAACCCTGAAGCAAGTAGCTGCAACATGCTATGAACCCTGGTACTGTTTTTTTTGTATGTCTGCTATTCCTGTTCATCTTTTTTTGTTCTTGTTTATCCACCCTACCAAAACTGTGGTAGCTAAATAATACTGTGGCTGCTGAATCTTTGTTAAACTATTAAGGTTTAATTGCACATTCGAAGTATGAGAGCTGTTAGTCGCATAAATTGTAACTGTTCCAAACATAACTTTTACAAATGAATTCAGGAGGCCATGCAGAAAAAAAAAAAAAAGATTTTTTCAGCTGTTCCTAGATGGACCTTTCTATTATGGAGCAAGTGATTAGTTTAAATTAGTATACAGTGCAGGCTTTTATAAATAGCTGTAACCTGCAAGTAAATAAGTTTTGTTAATGTAGTTTTATACTAGCTCCATAATGTGTTATTAAGCCTAGGAAAAGGCATAACTGTTTTTTTTTCTGTACACTAATCAGTTAAGCTATTTTCTTTTTTCTCTTCACAAACTGAAACAGGGAACTGGCACGGTACATATGCTACTATGGAGCCTGCGTATTGTGAATTGCATCTTTTTTTATCAATGTAGAAGTATAATTAACCGAGCACCTATAGTAATAGATTGTCTAGGCAGATCTTCATTGCTAGGTTGTTAAATTGTTTGCGTATTAACTCTGGCTGTTATTTTTGTGTATTAAATATTCAATTATACTCTTTACTACTTGGCATACAGCAACAGGCTAAATTAGATTATCCTAAATGTAAATCAAGATTTTATGCTTCCTTTCAAATATGCTACTCTTATGCAAGATTTAATAAGTCTTTAAAGGATTCTTTTACAAGCCTTATCTGCCAGTGCCAATCAGTTATAATGTGGGAAATATCTACTTAGGCCATTCTAAACTTGCATATAGGGCTATATATTTACTAACAGCAAACAAGGCTGTTGCCTCTGTATGAAAATAAAAAGACACATTAAAGTTTACCATACCTGTATCTTTATTCCCTATCTACCAGCCTTACCTATAGCTATATTAGACTGTCTTTACTAAGGAATCTGTACCCCTAACAAGACCAGAATTTCTCCATAGGCTGATGCTACTGACTATCTTTTAGATCTTGCTTTGAAACCTTTAGTATGACAGCTTACTATATGTAAATATTACTAGAAGAACAGGTCTGCGGAGAACCCCACTTAGCTGGTACCAACTTAAAGGAGCTGGCTTGCACAGTTTGTTGCTAATGTTTGTCTACGTTTGGAACAATTTGGGTACTTTTGTCATCTGTCTGCTGCTTACTTATTTTATTTATTTTACATGTGTTAACTGGGTTAGTTCAGCTGAGCATTAGCTCATTTTTAGTGGAGACAGAAGGAGAAAAGCTCTGCAATCAGTATTAACATTTTACATACAGTCAACAAGAAACTTGCATTGACAGCTAAACAATTAGTTAGAGAAATAACATTTTACAATAAAATTTTACAGAAAGCAGTTTGGTACAAATGTTAAGAGATCAAACTGCAAAAAGCATTTACAACAAATCATACAGAAAAGCAGTAGAGTACGATGTCAGAACTTCTGTCAACTTACCTCATACTCGAACTATCTCACAATACTCAATCAGAGGGATGGGTGGTTAGGCACCTATATAGGGATAAGGCGATTAGAAGTCACCCCATTCAAAGTATTTTTTCCCATAACAACACTACTACTTTATCTTCAAATATGCTGTTATCATGTAACAACACAATTCACAGCACTTTCAGATTATGTACATGATTACACTAGATTCATGGAACATTAAGAGGCTATCGGATAAAATGAAAAGACATTTTATCATGCATCTTACACTTCAAAATAAATCTACTATAACCTTTCTGAAGAGACGCATATGGTCAGTCAACTTTGGGACAGTGAGAGGAAAAGAAAATGGATAAAACTCATAATTTCTGCAGGCTATAATTCGTCCTCTAGGGGAGTAGCTATCATTGTTAAAATATTTCAAGGAGACATCACTTCCACTAAAAGTGACCCTAATGAAAGATGGGTTTTGTTTACCAGTAACTATCCAACCTTAAGTAAGTCCCTACTCTTTATTAATAGTCCTTGCTCAGGTCAGCATCTTTTTATTTGATATTTTCAATATTCTAGTTAATTATCCAAATCATCTATACATTTTAGGAGGGGATTGGAATGTCTTGTTCTGTCCTGATAGGGATAGGTCACATAAAAAATCTAAACAATCTCAATATATGATTTATGGCCCTAGAAGAACTACAAAATACCTTTGACCTATTAGACTCTTATACACAATTTCAACATGATAATGCCATACCTAGGTTCACATTCTTCTCAACCATACATAAAACCTGGTTAAGAATAGATGCCTTTCTAATTTCCCAATCTCTCACTTCTTGTGCATTCTCAATATATGACTATGGCCCTAGAAGAACTAAAAAATACCTTTGACCTATTAGACCCTTAAACAAAATTTCAACATGATACCGCCATACCTAGGTTCACATTCTTCTCAACCATACATAAAACCTGGTTAAGAATAGATGCCTTTCAGTCATTGGACTCTAAACCCTAATGTCATCCAAGTTCAAGAGGTTACACAAGAAATAAATACCATCTTTGACCAACTGAGCATAGATCTCATCTCTTGTCAAATCCCTCAGGATGTGCAATGGGCAGCTGCCAAAGTGGTTATAAGAGACCTTATTCAGAAGTCCACGTGGCTTAAGAAAGAACACAATGACCTTAAATTCAAACTAGAGAATCAAATCAAAGACGGAAATAAAACTTCAATATAAATACACAACTGAGTTACAAGGTAACAATGACAGACTTGCAAAAACAATTACATAAGTTATACTTAGAAAATGTTTCTTTTGTAGAGATGAGATCATTGTATAGGTATTCCGAATGGGTGCAAATTCCTTCAAACAGTCTTGCTAGATTAATTAATATTAAAAATGGACCCTTGAGGATCAAAGAAATTATACACAAAAGAGTAATAAAGTATAAAGA
This sequence comes from Protopterus annectens, assembly GCF_019279795.1. NCBI lineage: Eukaryota > Metazoa > Chordata > Ceratodontiformes > Protopteridae > Protopterus > Protopterus annectens. Next base: position 133,007,582 of record NC_056728.1, read on the forward strand.
TTAAGATATCTTAAACACATTTGAAGATATTTACAAAAACCTGTATAACTTGCCAAACCCTCCACCTACAAATATGATGGAAGAGTTTCTGCATAATCTAAAATTTCCACAAATTACTGAATATCAAAAGAAATGTTTTAAATCACCCCTACCCCTTGAAGAAATCAAAATAGCAATTAGTAAAATTAGACCAGATAAATCTCCCGGACTGGACGGCTGCACAGTGCAGTTCTACAAAAAGTGTTCTGATCCTGTTGCTAAAATTCTACTGAGGGTTTAAACTATATTATAATTCAGTATGGCATAACTGATCAATACCTAAACAACTCAAAAATATTCTAATCCTTAAACCAAACTCGGATTCATTAGACCCAGCTAATTATAGACCTATTGCCCTTATCAATGTTGATCTTAATCTTCCCCCTCCAGCTCCCATATCAGTATCAGATCACCCATGTTGTAGCAAACAGGCTGAAAGACATTCTTCCTTCCTTAATCTCACATGAACAAATGGGATTTATGCAAAATAGACAAACATCCGATAACACCCATCTACTAGATGCCATCATTAGACTCCTAGATAAGGGTAGACATCCGAGATACAGCTGATGCAAGTAAAGCATTTGACAGAGTAAACCAAGCTTTCCTGTTTTACGTTTTACCTACTTTTGGCTTTCCACAAGAATTCATAAAAATATTTAAAGTACTATACCAGAAAGCCTCTATTACTATTCAAATAAACAAATGCCTTTCTAATCCTATTCCTTTCTCCAGTGGTACAAGGCAGAGTTGCCCCTTATCGGCCTACCTTTTTAATTTATATTTAGGACCTCTGCTCCTGTACATAGCCCAAAAAACCTTCCATCATATTCCCAAAATATCAAATATAAAGTTTATATATTCTGCTTTCGCAGATGATTTAAATTTATATTTTGAGCTCCCCTAATACTGACTTACCAAAACTACTCAATGCCATAGACCTATATTCTCCTATATCCATTTACAAACTAAATCAGAATAAATCTTATATTTTCCCCATAAATCCCGTAGAGCATAAAGAATTATACTTTCCTGATAGTGAGGTCATAACTAAATACCAAGTAAAATACCTAGGAATCACTTTCACCCCTAACTTCAATAAACTCCTCAAGAACAGCCTATTAAATACATGGTCAAAAATTTAAAATATTAATAGATTGAGAAATATCAGTATGTCCTTACTATCAAGAGTGTGTGGTCAAAATTAATATTTTACCGAGAATTATTTTTCACTTCTATACCACTTTATCTGTCATTCCACAAATTTTTTTCCAAAATGTAGTGAGAGTCGTATCTAAATTTTTATGGCATCCTAAATTGGTTAGAATTAAATATGATAAACTCTCCTTTCCAAAAGACAGACAAAGGAGTGATCCATAAACTTTGATCACAAGTCTATGGATTAAAAAGATATTAACCCCAAGTCCCTCCCTTTTCTGAACCTAAATCAAAAAGACTCTTATTTTAGGAAACTTCACCCATTACTTAAACATATGATTTCTGCTATCCAAAATGTGTTCATATCTGTACAACTACTTAATGCCTTTGCCCTCATACAACTGATCCACTTAAATCCTAACTTATCAATCAACAATCAACCTATAAACCTAACTAAATTCCCTCTTATAAAGGACTGTACAGTGTGGGCTTTATATGAATGTCAGGAAACCAATATAACACAATTAAGAGAGAAACTTGGACTCCCTAAGAATTACACCACTATTCTCACCCAAATCCTGAACTTAATTAAAGTCAAGCTGCCCTGTGCCAAAATAGACCATCAAGAAATCAGCCTTGCTACCATAATAGTACAAACCCTTGCATCTAAAGATAGAATGATCTCAAAGACTTATAAACTAATAACAAGCATAAAAGATCAGAGCTCACTTGTATTTTCAACCTATTGGCAAAGTAAAAACCAGCTAATTTCAGTTGAAAATAGAAAATTGGCTATAGAAAATACTGTTAAACTTATTCCCTTTAAATGCCTGTTATACATAACCATGCTTGTTGCACACCATCAGTTCTTCATAAGTTTAATCCTAAATTCTCAGCAGAATGTCTTTTTTTTTGCCCAAACCAAATAGCAGACATCTTGCATGTTTTTTGGGGATGTAAAAAAGTCCATAATTTATGGTGCTCACTAAGAGTAAGATTAGAGAAGATGGGTTATGAAAAATCCACCTTTTCATGATAAACAGCTATATTACATATCGATACCCCAAAATCATAAAACATATTCTTATCTCTATCTGCGCCCTTGTGAAATTTTATATCACCAAAAAATGGACTGATCAACCCTCAATCTCATGGGATGATTTCTGCACCTTAGCTATTAAGTATATATCTTCTCATAAATTAGCGTACACTAACACCAAGCATCAACAATACTAGCACAAATATTGGGAGCGATTACTAGACTTAATCCTCAAGAAGTAATACATGATATTGCCTTATCTATTCCCACCTGATCATGCTCCTATCTTGTGACAAAAGATTCAGTCTATATCTCTCACTGTCCCAAACTAAAACTATGATTCTAAATATAAATATTAGTACATTTAACCAGTTTATATCTTGGACTTAGCAACCTTAATCCATATACCTTTTCGCTGATACGCTCACCCTATTAACTTCCTCTTTTCTAAATTGCATAAGTGTGTTTTTTCCTTTTTTCAATCTTTGTAATCAAGCTTTATAGTTATTAATGCTCTCTGTGGTGACTTGTATTGTAAATGTGTATATAGTTATAGCTTTTATGTACTGTAAATGCAAGCTTTACATTGTTGTTATTTTACTTTGTTTTTTACTGTATCAAAAAACTTCAATAAAAATATTTTTGGAAAAAATAAATAAATACTTAAATTATTAAGTTGTTTATTTTTTTCTTTTGTCATTCATCTTAAACATTCTGTATGAAGCTTAAAATTAAAAGCAAATGTGTTATTAAAATGTAGCTGTGTAATAATACAAAACAATCCCCGTGGAAGACTTGTGCTTTTTGCATAGGAATTATTTCACCACACATGACAAATTAAAGGAATAACTTTATATAATTGGCTGTGCTCTTATTTCCCAAATTGGGCATTAAGACTGCATTTTTTATGCTTTTTTCATTTGCATTGTGCATGCATTTAGTTCAGACTAGTGAAATGAATGCTGCCACTGGAGGCCCTGTGAGTGTAGTAAAATATAAGGTGTTTTTTAAATAATCTGTATGTTTATGTTGAAGTTTTCTAGGAGGATGTTGATATCACTTTGTTTTAATTTAACTTTGATAAATGTTATAACAGAAGAACATTTTCATATACTATTATTACATTTAGCAATTAGTGGATCTAATAAATATATTGATTGCTTTGACTTGTCTAGACCTTGCATGTGTTGAATTGCAGCAAGGGCAGTGCACTCTGAAGTTTATGTTTGGAATAATTTTAATTTGTTTTATTGTTTTACTGTCAATTTGGTATGCTTGTAGCGTAGCAAGTAATCAAAGAATCTATTGCAAAGAAAGACAGGGAGGGAAAAACATGCATATACATATTGTGGTGGTTGATTTAATATTTCTGATCAGCAGATTATAATACTTAATAGGTTGATAGGTGTTTATTAGACTAACGACCACAAGGCCTTTTTAAGCCTAGGTATGCATCCCAAATCTCTGACAAGTTCTGATACCCTTGATAAGTGTAAGCATGGGCCTGGGAGATGAACCATTTACAGGTTACTTGTTTGCATAAGAGACAGGTGCCAAACCAGGGATGAACATCCGGTTTCCCATTCAGTTGTCCAAGTTGCACTTGAATTGGGTTAGGGAGGAACTCTACTTCACATGGAGCCTGTCCCATAGACGGGGTAGTCTCTGGGATGCATACCTCTGTCTCTCCAGCAGGTCCTATTTATATCACAGGCAAGGTTTAAGTCTTGGGAATGGGTAATTTGGCTACTGTTTGTTTTGTGGATATGCAGGAGGTCCATCAGAGTGGGGTCTGACAATGCCCTGTATGCCAGGCTTAGATTTCCCCTCAAAAGTCTGTAGGAGACCGAATACAAGGATAGGGCCTTCAGGCGGTCTGCATAGGACATATTACATATTATGCATTCTTTTAGCGAGGAATTAGCTACATGCCAAAAGTCCCTGACTACTGGGTCATCTTTAAGGGGTGTGTTGTCAATGTCATAGTTACCAGGGATGGATGACTTCCCAAAGGATACAAGGATAGGGCCTTCAGGCCGTCTTCATAGGACATATTACATATTACGCATTCTTTTAGCGAGGAATGTCTATGGTCGTTCCATTTGTTGGATATGCCTGGTTAGCTACATAACAAAGGGTGCATTGTACTCAGTGATAGGTCTGATGAATGCCGAATACAGGGCAACAGTGACTTCCTTGAACTTGCCTTTGTTTATAAGTTGTGCAACATGGAATGATTTCCTCACCACTGTAGATGTGATGATAAATGCTAGATTACTATGTGTGTCCCTAAGTCCCTGACTACTGGGTCAACTCTAAGGGGTGTGTTGTCAATATGATAGTTACTAGGGATGGATGACTTCCCAAAGGATACAATTATGCATTTCTTGGCATTTACATTTGACAAACTCCCCCTTAGCTTACAGTCCATTACCCACTACACCCAGTTTAAAAATGAAATAAAAACTTTTCAACTCAACTCCAAGACTTGCTGCTGTCATGAACCCACCTAGTCTCCCTCTCCTGTCTCACACTTTTCTACACACCATTCTTTATCTAACCTAGGAAAAAAATGATGATGATAGAACTTTATGTATATTCTCTAATTTATACAATATTATATAATAACATCTTTGTAATTGTTGTTTTCTGTACTCAACTTTATTATTAACAGCTTTGTAAATCCTTCTTTTTATAGTATTCAGCTATGTTAGTACTGTACTTCTTCATGCAATCAATGTATTATTATGCAAATTTTTGGAGCTTTTCTCCTCGGGTCTCCACTGAAAATGGGCCAAAAGCCCAGTTGGACTAACCCGGTTAACAAATGACAATAAATAAATTTTTAGTTCTGACACCAGTTATTTGTCTGTGTCAGCCCCCCCCCTGGGAACATTTGTGTCAGTCTGAGATTCAATGACGGCTCGTAATTTGCATTCCTCTGCAAATTGTCAGCCAGACACCACTGGCATTGGCCGTGAATTCTGAGAAGGAAATGCCAAAAAGGAGTGGTCCAAGGACTGATCCCTGAGGGACTCCACTTGTGACTGGCCTCTTTGTAGTGGTGGACTCCCCAATTCTAACTTCCTGGGTCCTGTCTGTGAACCAGTTGGCTATCCACCGGGTAACATACGGGTTTGTACCTAACCTCTCGAGTTTGTCAACAATCCCAGAGTGGGGTGTTGTGTCAAATGCCTTGGCCAGGTCAAGGTAGGCAGTGTGAATGATTTTGCCCTCATCCATTGCTTTGGTGACCTTCTTAAACAAGTCCACCAGGTTGAGTAGGCATGCTCTGCCCTTGATGAAATCAAACTGGGTTGGGTCCAGTGTCTGGAGATTTACTACATCTCTATTGATCATTTCCATGATGATCCTTTCCATGGCGTTACATATAAGACTAGTGAGACTTATGGGTCTGTAGTTTCCAGGGTCTGTAGATGGCCCACCTTTGTGCAGAGAGCTGCCTATTACCTTTCCCCATTCATGAGGCACAAAGCCTGTTTGGAGGCTACAGTTAAATAGTAATTTCAGAGGCCCTGATAGGTCATGTTTCATGCTATTTAGAAGGAATCCTGGGATATTGTCTGGGCCCATTAATGCAGTGTTCTTGGTCTTAGAGCATTAAGGACCTGTTCCCTAGAGATAGTAGGGAGAGTTATATTTGATATTTCCTGAGGGAGGGTTGGGGGGGGAGAGGGGAGTAAAGTTGGAGCTGAATTTATCAGCCAGGAGGTTTGCTATATCTTCTGGCTCAGTATAGGTGGCTCCATTTACAATGAGCTCTGCACACAATTGTCTATTTCCTTTGAGGTTGCTGGCATAGCTAAACAATGCTTTGTGGTTGTCCTTGGCCTGGGAGGCCAAACTTGCCTGAAATTTGGCTTTGGTAGACTTTTTGTCCTCTGAGTTTAGTTTAGTTTAATGAGAGTGCTTTTATACAGCTGTGTGCTGCACCTCCTAATTTTTGCCATGATTTTCTTCCTCCTGTTATACATCCAATTGATTTTGTGATTCCACCATGGTGTCTTGTTTTTTAGTTAGTTCTGTACTTCTTCCTGGTGGGTACAGCTGCCTCTATACAGCTATTAACATGCTTGTACAGGGTTTCTGTGAACAGTTCTGCAAAGGCAGAAGTGTTCTCGGGGTTTATAGGGGCTTGAAATTTTGCCAGGTTCTCACTTAATAGCAGGAGGTTAGTCTTGGAATAGTTCCTGAATATTCCCGGTTTAGCTGGGGTCCCAGGTTTTATTTTTACTTTGAATGAGACCATTTTGTGGTCTGACCTTACCAGGGAAGGCATTACAGTAGGGGGTGTGCAGCAGTCTCTCATATAGATCCAGTATGGTTGCACCCCTGGTTGGTGTATTGACTGTCTGGTCTAGGGACTTTGTGTTTACAAAATCCAGGAATCTCTGTGCATGTACATTTGATGTCGTATAGGATTTCCAGTTAATAGTGGGGTAATTAAAGTCACCCATGAATATGGTATTAGGTTGGATCGTTAGTGTTTCTAATATGTTTAAATACATGGTATCGATTTCCTGGGTCATAGAGGGGGGACCTGTAGCTTGCAAGGAAGTCGTATTGGATTTGATCTATGGTGATTTGAAGATGGAGTAGCTCAAGTGCCTTGTCCTGTTTGACCAGCCTTGAAGTATATTTATTTTTGATGTAAATAGATACACCTCCACCTTTAGTCCCAGCCTATGAAGTAGTTGGTCTAAATGTGTGGAAGGCATTATAACCCTGCACTGTTGATGTGCTGTCCGCGGCTTTAAACGACGTCTCTAAGACCGCACAGATATCAGTATTCTCTAGGGTAAAGAGAGCTTCCATGGAGTGGAGTTTTTTTGTTTAGGCTCCTAGCACTGAACAGTAATACCTTTAGATTTTCTTGGTTTTGATTTACTATGTCAGAATTACTTTCAATTTGGCATTGCCTAAAAAAGGCACTATGGGGGAAGACTATGTTTTAGCTAATATTCGAAAGCCTAGAAGGGAGAGGTGCAGACCAACCCTGGCAAAGCAGCAGCGTGGTCTGTTGACCATCTTCTTCCATGCTGACAAATATTGCACCCCCTTAGAATGACACCAGAAACTAAGACAATTATTGAAGTCAATCATCTTTTGTTCGTATTGTGGCATCATCCTTGGAGAAGGTAAAATGTTGCTCAGTGCTAGGCTCATACCAGCCTGAGACACATATTCCAAAAACTCTATGATGTTTCTCTTCATATAGACTAGGGAGGTACGTCTCGGGTCATTTACTCCCACATGGACCATGACTGAGTCATATTGGTAATTGTGATCCAATGACCTGAGTGCATGCGTAATGTGCCGGATCCTAGCCCCCTTATAAGCAACTGACTGACTGTAACTTTCTCCTTACTCAGCTTGGTGAGAGGGATATCACTTTGTCTCACAATATAGTCTCCAATGACTAGAATGTTGGATTGTGTGGTGACTTCCCTTATGGGCTTAGAGGAGGTAGAGGCTCCATGAAACGTACCTCTATGTGTTGATGTCGGTGTTGTTCATTTCCATTAAAACGATACAGAGTTCCCTGCCTACCCAAAAAATAACACATTAACTACGTTCGTATATTACTGATCACAGTAGACTATCTGTTGTGAAAAAGCAGCAATGTAAAGCTGCTTCTCCCCCTTTCTAATGGGACTCAATCACTTATTTACTCCTTTGGGCTCGAGAACACCTACTGTATCTCAGTAATCTCAGTTGCCTGCACCTAGCAATGTAGACATCTTATTTCTGAAACTGTCCCATTTAATTTCATTAATTATCTTGAATGCTATAGCTTTTTTCAAAAGGTCAGACTTGTGAATTATGTAGTCTAAGCAGCTTCCATATTCTACTCCGTTATTGTTTGTCAGCAAATGCAAGCTGTATTCCCAAAGCACTAGAAACAAAAGCAGTTCTGTTGGCATGCTGTAGACTACTGTCTGCAGCCTAAAATCAGTTTTAACTATAAGCTGACAACATGCAGTGTCAGATATTTTTTTACTGATACTTGCTGATTTCAGCAGTTTTAAAATATCATTCATTGTGCACTTTTATTTTTGTTATGTCTAGTGTCTTTACCTGGTTGTAGTTCATTTGGTCAGAGTTGCTTTTGCCGGCTTAAGTGAGTGAATTCTCTTATTGCTGGTTTTTGTGAGTACAAGGTAGCAGTTCAGTGGGGAGTAGAAATTTGCCTTTTCTCTAGTGTTGTATTGTGTGATTCCTGATTTAGTTTGGAGTTAGTGTATATAGTATGCAGTGGATGTGGGAGTTGCAGGAATCTTGCTCCCTTTTTATGTATTTATTTTTTTAGTTCTGTGTTTCAAAATTTTACATCAGTTTTTTTATTCTTACATTTTAGTGTTTGATGGTTTGATAAATAATCGTTTGCCCATGTATATGTTCCCATGCATCTAAGCTAATTTTCTCACTCTGTTTCCCATACATTTTTTTTTAAGAATCACTCCCTCATCTATTTGTTTCAGTTGGCTGCAGCTAGCAGTTAACCATATTTCTTCTGAGGTTGTTGATTTTGTTGTCTCATTAACTTTTTATTCATTCCTGTATCTGGTAGACAGATACGGGTCTATTTCAGGTGATCCGTAGATTGAAATCTTGAACTGCATCAGTTAAAATTGTAGAATATTGAACATTTTTTTTCCCTGAATGCCAGTAGAAAACCCAGCCCTGTGCCCCCTACACTCTCTGCATATTATATATACAATCTCCAAGATTGCACCATATTTGGGATAGGGCAAATTCCTGATCCCATGAAATACCAAACTTCAGGGAATTTGAGCATCGGTTTACCAGAACTAACATTCTGCATTGTTACCTACTTGTTTTCAATATATATTGGTTTCCTTTTTTTTTCTTCCCCTTCCTTCCTCCACAGTCCTAGAACCTTTATTATAAGCAAAATAACAGTTTGCTATTTGAAACACAAAAGGGGGACTTTTACCAGATAATGTACAATAATGCCTCCAATCTCCAGTTAGATACAGACATTTATTTTTAACTTAAGTTTAAAATGTAATACTTAACACTTTACATATGTATTAATCAAATATTTATTTTCTCTGTGGTAATTAATGGTTTTCATGGTTTTAAGGCATCATTCAGAATGCATCTCAATTTTACTCGCGTCAAACATCCATGTCTGTATAAACACGTTTCCATTTAAAGTCCTGTACTTGCTTCACTGTTCCATGTGTATTGTTTTTATGGAGTATCTCACTTCTTTCAACAAAAAGGCTTTTTCATGTCCTTTTGTTTTATCTATCATTTCCTTTAGACAACAGGAAAGGGCTTTGTAGGGAATCTGTCCACTTGGAGAGCCCATAGTTTACATTTCTACTTTTTTTGACTGGTTCTTGTTTCTTTCCTCTTCTCCGTCTTGCATTTCTTCTTTTCATTGTCAGCTCATCCTTTGTCTGTTGAGGCTCTGTGCTGGCTTTTAATCCAGGAGGGTAGAAGACTGTCAGTAATGCAGATTATGCAAGCTTGAAACAATGAGCCATATCCAGAAGACTTACCTTTGTTATCACTTATACTGAAAGCAAGTCTTTTGGAATTTGACCCCTGGTATAACCATGTTTAATTTATAAGCCTTCCACTGGAATAAGGTTCTTACATGCAAAGCAAGTCTTCTGTACTCTGGCCCATTGTTTTATTTCTCTGCAGAGCCTTGTAGATGGAAGAAAAGCATTTCTGTTAGTGTTTGTAGTGCAAAAACATAAGTGAGTACATTTTAATATATATGGGTCTACTTGAAAAGACCGAAAGCCCACATACTCTAAGATGAAAAGATTGAGATGACAACAACGAATAGTCATTTAGACTCCTCACATAACCGACAATTTATCCAGGGAAAGGAAATGGCTGGCCAACAATCTCAACAAACCACATAGAAGCACTCCAAACCCCTCTACCCCTCCTAATTATACCACCTCCGAGCTCGCACTACAGTGGGGAAAAGGGCAAACTTCCAAATGGTGGCTGACTGCTTCCTTTCCCTGGGTCAATTGTCGGTTGTGTGAGTAGTCATTTAAGTGACGATTCAGTGTTGTCGTCTGTCTTTTCATCTCTGGCAAGTAGTCTTTTCAAGTAGACCCATATATATGGATCTGTCAGATGATCACTTTTTCAGAAACTCAAAATTTATATGGTCGAGACCATATGATCAAGTTTCTGAAAACTCGAACATAAAAAAAAAAAAACAGAAAAAACACAAAAATCTACCTTTTTCCATTTTTGCAGGGGGGGAGGGGCAAGCCCCCCTGCGCCTGCCACACCCCCTACAATTTATACATACTGACTCTAAGATTGCAGTCCAGTGAGGAACAAGGTAAATTTCCCCATCTGCTGCAGTTTCCATCCAAAAGCTTTGGGTTTTCAAAAACTCTATCATATGGTCTCGACCATATGAAATTCGAGTTTCTGTAAACTCTATTAACTGATATAAACCTGTGTGTGTGTGTGTGTGTGTGTGTGTGTGTGTGTGTGTGTGTGTGTATATATATATATATATATATATATATATATATATATATATATATATATATAGACACACACACACACACACACACACACACCCCTCTCTCTCTCTCTCTCTATATATATATATATATATATATATATATTTAGAAGTAGAAATATATATGTGTAGTTCTAAATATCCAAACACTTTCATGTCATCATTGTAACTATCTAAACTCATTAATATCTTCAGTTAAAAATATTTAAACACTAAATACTGCCAAAATTTAAGTTATACCAGGCAAGATTATAGATCTTTTCCCCACTGTTGTGAGACCTCTGATGTAGAATTGCTTTTTCAAGCAAATACATGTGATCAGAGGTTTGAAAGCCAATAATTAACGCATGTTCAGGTGTTTTGGGCAGCCTGCTATTCACTATATAAACATTTGATGTTATGTAGTCCAATCTCGCCTACATTCTTACTTGTGGGTTCGGAGCCGAACCTCGGCTCTGACTCTGCCATACTCTAGCTCGAAGTCTTCAATTGGCTCGTGGCTAAGAGGTATCCCATGCTGCAATGTGCCTTTTCCCAGATCTCGTTTGCTGCTCATACAGCTCGGACGTGGTCTCGCTCTTGGCTGTGGCTAAGTACAAATTTTCTACTTTTTCTTCGATTTAGTAGCTCCAAAAGCTATTTTAATAGCTAGTGTGTGTGTTTTTACTTCTAATGGTTTATTGAACCTTTCTGGTATCCCGATGTTCTTCGTCTCACATTGCTGCAGTCATGACCTGTGGGTAGTCCGCTGTCCTCGGTTGGCCCGAATACCAAAGGGCTAGTCTGGCGTAGGTCATTGTCGCCTAGAGCTGACGTCAGTACGCAGTAGTACTTAAGCGCATGACCGATGCCATATCTTCTGTCTTTCTTGCCGCGTGGTCCGAAGCAGAAGCAGTGTTTGCAAGTGCCGTTCGGCATTCTGAAATTTTCATTTACCGAGTTTCAGACCGAAGACCAAGTTGGGCTAAGTACCCCGTTGGGGAAATTTTTGTTTTTTCTTGCCTCAGTTATCCGGATGTCAGAAAAAGTTAATAATTGCATTTCTTGTGGGAAACAGATACCTCATAGGGATTATCATTCTTTCTGTATTCCTTGCTTAGGGCCTGAGCACGACGTAGTCGGGTGTCGCTTTTGTGCTAGATTTAATAAGCGCACCATTAAGCGAAGGTTAGACTGTGCCAGGCTTGTTTTCGGTAAGCGGTGTAACTATAACATGCCGTCGGATCCTCCGCCCGCTACCGCTAAAAAGCGTAAGGATAAATCTTTGAGATCTAAAACGGATGAGTCGTCCGTTGCGGACGCCGGTTCTTCGGAGCCTCCGGTTGAATCTGTGGATCCTGCCGAGGGTTCGGCTGAATCCCAGGGGGAACCTTTACTTTTACAGGAGTTGGCCTCTCAGGAGTTAGGACAGGCCGAGGGTGCTTCTCGGGTTTCAGTAGTTCCACCCTTACAAAAGGTTATTAGGCCTTCTACTTCAGTGGCTAAAGGCCATGCTAAGGCCAAACCTGGTCTTGTTGGACCTGGTCATTCTTCTAGTTCACCAGCCCCTGTTCCTAAAAAACATATATTGAAAATGGCGGAGGACTTGATTACTTTGATCCGGGGTTCTATGCCCCCCCTAGAGAAGAGGCCTAGGGTGGAGGCAGATTTAGAGGGAATGGATCATTCCTCGGACTATTCTGATTCCTCAGCTGAAGAAATTCAGGATTTTCCTTCCTATTCTGATTCGGATGCAGAGGACTCCTGTCCTTCTGCTTCTCCTCCAGAAGATTTTTCTTTTTCTGAAACCTTACATACCATGAGGGAGCATTTCAAGTGGGAAGGTCAAGATTTTTCAGATTCTCGGAAAAGGCTTAGGGAATTTTTGTTTCTGCCACAACATAGGCCCTTGGTTATTCCTCCTGTCTTAGATGTTGTTCAGGATGTTTTTTCTGAATCTTCCCTTAATCCTGATTCTCTACCTCTGGCCCCTGTTAAGCCAGACAGGTATTACAGAGTTCCAGAAGCACATAAGTATTTGTATAAGAATCCTAGAGCTGATCCGGAAACTATTATTCAAGGCCCTAATGGTGTTAGGGCTTCTGTGGCTAAAAATCCAGTCCCTTTGGATAAAGATTCTAGAGCATTAGACAGGTGGGGGAAAAAAGTGTACACCTCTACGTTAGCTATGAGGGCTTTGAATTGCCAATTTCATATGCTGAAGTATCAGAACTTTTTATTAGGCCAATTGAAATCTAAGGTGGATGCTTTATCTGAGGGTATAGAGTGTAAGGAGCTTCAGGAGTTGGTTCATGCATCAGATCAAGTTGGCAAGCATTCTTTGCAGTGTGGTTTTGATGCTCTTCAGGCTTCTTCTAGGGTGGCTGCTACAGGTTCAGTTATTCGTAGACATGCCTGGCTTAAGGATCAAAATTTGTCAGAACATGTAAAGGCTCGGATTTTGGATGCTCCTCTTCAATCTGAAGTTCCTTTTGGTCCTCCTGTGGAATCAGTTTTGAAAAGATGGAAGATAAGGCTAAGTCTATGCAGACGGTCAAGGATTTTTGCAGGTGCAGCCCCTAAGTTTAGTAGGAATTGGCCTGCTAGGGGATGGTCTTATCCTTCTTCGGATTATCAGCCTAAGGGCAGGTCTAGACGTGGTAGAGGCAGGGCCCACGCTCAGGGTTCCTTCAGACCTTGGACTTGGAGTTCTCCTGCACAGTCTTCTGGTGAGGGCAGGGGTCAGCCCTTTCGTAAGCAGACCCAATGACCTGTATCTTCCGCTGCCAGACCCTTCCTTACTGGCAGCTCCTCTAGGAGGAAAGTTGGGACTTTTCAAAGAAAACTGGAATTTGATCACCCAAGACAAATGGGTGTTGGATATAATAAATCGAGGTTACAAGTTTTATTTTCACACTTTTCCACCTTTCAAAGGCATGCCGGATGTGCCTCCTCAGCAAAGGCTGGAGGCTCAGGAGCAGATTTCTTTACTTTTGCAGATGGAGGCAATTCAGGTGGTCCCTCCTTCAGAAGTAGGCCTAGGATTTTATTCCCATCTATTCCTAGTACCAAAGAAAGGAAACACTTGGAGGCCAATTCTGGATTTGTCCATTCTCAACACCTACCTAGAAATTCCAAAGTTCAAGATGTTAACATTACAACAACTTCTGCCTATGATAGGCAAAGATCACTGGATGGTAACCCTGGATCTCAAAGAGGCCTATCTTCACATCCCTATCAAGCCCAGCTGCAGGAGATTCCTGAGATTTCGGGCTGGTATTTCACATTATCAATTCTCTGCATTGCCCTTTGGCTTATCTACTGCCAGGGTGTTCACAAAAGTTCTGGCTCCTGTGATTGCTTTCTTCAGACAGAGAGGAATACAAATTTATCCTTATTTGGACGATTGCCTGATTCTTGTTCAAAACAAAGACAAATTACTACAGCATCTCCAGTATGTAATGACAGTTTTAAGGTGCCTAGGGTATACTGTGAACGAAATAAAGTCCAGTCTAGTGCCCTCTCAGGACATGTGCTTTCTGGGTGTGAGACTGAATACAGCCTCTCAGATGGCATTTCTGACCCCGGACAAACAAAGAACTCTTCCTCTCTACTTCCAGCAGTTATCAGTAATGTCCAGGCTGACTGCAAGGACAGTCCTCCAAGCCTTGGGGTTCATGGCATCTTGCATTTTAGTACTTCCCAATGCCAAACTGCATATGAGGAAGCTACAATGGTATCTCAAAAGTGTGTGGGCTCAACACTGCCACAGTTTGGACACTGTCATTCGGATTATACCTTGCATCCAGAAAGAATTACTGTGGTGGGCTCAGGAATGTCACCTAAACAAGGGACTCTCTGTGTCCTGACCAGAGGCGAGTCAGATCCTAACGACGGATGCCTCGGACTTGGCTTGGGGAGCACACTTCAATGGAAAATGGATACAAGACATGTGGCCTCCCTAACTACTACATTTGCATATCAACATGAAGGAAATGTTAGCAGTTCAATTTGCTTTGATGGCCTTCAAGGAACTACTTCAGCCAGGACAGGTGTTGATACAAACAGACAACACAACAATCATGTGGTACATCAACAAGCAGGGGGGATCCCATTCCTACCCTCTTTGCAGACAAGCAATGATTTTATGGGAGACTGCTCTGAGTTTGCGAATCAATCTTCAAGCAAGGTTTCTGCCAGGAGCACAGAACTCCCTAGCAGATATTTTGAGCAGACAAATGGTGGATCCCCACGAGTGGAAACTGGATCCTCAGATTTTCAAACAATTGACTGTGGCTTGGGGAACTCCAGACATAGATCTATTCGCTTCCCCACTGAATTTTCAACTTCCAAAATTTTGCACAAAGCTGTTCCACCCAGATGCTTGGAAAGTGGATGCTCTATCTTTCAGTTGGAACAACCTTCACGTTTATGCTTTTCCTCCTCTGCCTCTTCTCCCCAAGGTACTCTTGAAGGTCAGACGGGACAAGCCTTGCATGTTTCTAATAGCACCAGACTGGCCACGTCAACATTGGTATCCTCTGCTGAGGAGTTTAATCCAGGAGCCTCCTTGGTCTCTGCCACAGATTCCTCATTTGTTGTCCCAGTCAAACAATCATTTTCTCAATATTCAGGTGCAGTCCCTCCATCTGACAGCCTGGCGTATTCTGTGATGGAGCCGGTGGGGTCTCAGCTTCCTCAACAGGTTTTAGATGTCATTTTGGAAGCTAGGCGGCCTAGCACTAGAAAAGTTTATGCTGATAAATGGAAGAGATTTTTTCTTTGGAGCACTGCAAAGGGTTTTGATGTTTCAGTGCCTAATTTGAGTTTTGCACTACAGTACCTTACTGAATTACTGGACAAGGGTTTGTCATTGTCTTCTGTGAAGGCTCATGCTGCAGCTATTTCTGCTCACTATGATTGTGACCCTCCTTTATTTTCTCATCCTTTGTTCAAACAATTTCTTAGAGGGGCAAAGAATATAAGACCCCCACGTAGAGCTCCTACTCCTTCCTGGGATCTCAATTTTGTTTTGGAGAAACTTACTTTACCTCCTTTTGAACCTGCAGCTACGTCTGAACTGAAGTTTTTGTCTTGGAAGAATGCTTTTTTGTTGGCCATTACTTCTGCTAGGAGGGTATCTGAATTGCAGGCTGTCATGGCAGTTGAACCTTTTTTGATATTCCATAAGGATAGAGTTTCTTTGTGGACTAACCCTACTTTCATGCCTAAAGTGATTTCTAGTGTGGCCTTGAATCAGTCTATTCATTTGCCTACTTTTTATGCTGACCCCCAAAATAAAGGGGAAAAAGTCTTGCATTCTTTGGATATCCACAGGCAGTTACGTTACTACTTGAACAGAACTAAGGAGTTCAGACAGACTCAACAGTTATTTGTTTCTTTTGCTTTGAGTTCACAGGGGAAAGCTGTTTCTAAGCAGACTATTTCAAAGTGGATTGGTCATTGTATTGCCTTTTGTTATTCTCATCATGGGAAGGATGTCCCTGCTGGGATCAGGCCTCATTCTACTAGGGCTACTGCCACTTCTACTGCGTTTTGAGGGGTGTAGCTACTAAGGATATTTTGGAGGCAGCTACTTGGAGTTCTGTACACACTTTCACTAAGCATTACCATCTCCCTCTCTATTCCAAGTCCAGGGCTGGGTTTGCCACTGCAGTTTTACAGGGCATGTTAGCAGCCCCTAATGCTTTGTAATTTGCCAGCCTCCCTTTTCCTTTGCTTTGGGATTCTACCCACAGGTCATGACTGCAGCAATGTGAGACGAAGAACATAGTACAGTTTTGTACCTACCATAAATGTAGATGTTCGAGGATCTACATTGCTGCAGTCCAATTTTCCCTCCCTCCTTCCCCTCTATAGGTTGGGGTTGCTGGGTTTCTTTTGGAGATATTCTTTACTTACACACTGGGGGTTGTTGGGCATTTCCTATTTTTGGCTTTGGCCTTTCTTTTTAGGCCTTCTGACATCTGGGGTAAGAATGACTGAGGATATGGCGTCGGTCATGCGCTTAAGTACTACTGCGTACTGACGTCAGCTCTAGGCGACAATGACCTACGCCAGACTAGCCCTTTGGTATTCAAGCCGACCGAGGACAGCGGACTACCCACAGGTCATGACTGCAGCAATGTAGATCCTCGAACATCTACATTTATGGTAGGTACAAAACTGTACTTTTCCCTTGGTGTTTACGGGCTAGGCCCGTTTCACTTAGAGGACCTAATCCTCCCCCGTTTTTTTCTGTTGTTCTTATTGTGTAGCAGGTTAATCCCCATTGTCAGCGGGTTGCTTGTGATGTGACTGTTAGTTGTTCCCCTGTTTTTTCCTGGGATAGGCCTGTTTAACTTAGGGGACCTAGTCCTCCCTGTGGTTACCTCGCGGTCTGTAGGCCGTTTGAGTTAGAGGCTCTAGATTCCCGCACTTCTTTGATTTCTGTGGTGAAGGTGCCCCTACTGTTTTCCCCTGTGTGTGTGGGTTCTTTTATTAACATGTCTAAGGAGTCTAAAGAGCACAGGCCTTCGGGCTTCAAAAAGAGTGTTAAGTGTAACAACAAAATGTCTTTGATGGATGGGCACTATGTGTGCGTGTATTGCTTGGGGGCTATTCATTTACAGGAATACTGCTTGTTCTGTCACACTTTCAGCCCCCTCGTGCTGCAAGAGAGGAAGAACAAGCTAATATTAAGAGGATTGCTGAAAACTTCTTTTGAAGAGGATTTGGAAATGTCTTCTAGTTACAAGTCTTCTCCTTCCAAATCAGACAAAAAGATGGACAAAAAATCATCTAAGAAGCACTCCCTGGCTCCATCAGTCTCCAGGAGCCGCCGGCCAAATTATTAAAACTACATTTGCTTCTTCGGCTCCACTGGCTTCAGGGCCGACAGAAGACAGTGCTTCGATGATGTCTACATCGGCCCCAGGTTTATTGGAGCCGGTCTCCAGTTTTTCGACTGGTCTCCCCGACTCATAGGTCTCCCTCTATTGGGAGATCCAGATCCCCGACCATGTCCTGTAGATCCTCCAGGACACTTTCCGATGACGATGTCGATAGAGTGGTGAAGAAACTGCTCCAGTCATCGGTGCTGGCTCAGTTGTTTTCGGCTCCGGCCCAGTCTGCCCTGGAGCTCGTCCTCCCTTCATCTTTGGCTGTTCCTCCTCCGGCCCTTTCTTTGGAGCCAGAGCTGTCGGTTCCATCTGATGCCTCGAGATCGGCTCCAGTAGCCCCTTCTGGCATCTCTGTTCCGATCTCCGCTCCGACCCCGTCGGCGCCGTCCACGGGGTCCAGCATTCACAGCTCACCAATCAGAGCCGAGAGGGAGGTATCAGGTCAATCTTCTTCGGCTTTGGCTCGGGTGAGCATGGACCCGATACCGGCTCCGGACCTTATCCTTCGGAGCCGGAGAGATCAGCATTCGAGGTCATGAGGCGTGTGCTGGCCAGGTCGTCAGATGCATCTTATGGTACCGACACTCTTCCCTCTCCAGCACCGATATCAGTATCAGATCACCCTCTATCTAGGGACAGCGGAGACGTAAGGTCTCAGGATACCTCCATGAGTGGTTCCCAGCTTTCTGAGGCCTCCCCAGGTTTTCACCTGAGGAGCCACCCAGAAAGAGTGTGTGCAAGAGGAAGCACATTGACTCCCAAGATGAGTCCCTCACATCTGCCCGGTTAAAGAAACTCCAGCTCTACTCAGTGGCATACCGCCTGCTCAGAGGCGATCTGTGCCTGACGTATAAAGCCATGTCCAACCCGGAATTAATGGACATGCTGCACCTCAGAAAATCCAAATCCCATCGAGCTACGCGCTCGAGAGACTTGAACCTCAGCACTGAAATAAATAGGACATGCTGGAGGGACAGATTCATAACCCAGAGGCTCCCTTCACTCTGGAATAAAATCCCAGTCCAGGTTAGGCAGAGTCCCTCATTGACTCTCTTCAAGAGGAATCTTGATGAGTGGATGGGAGATCATAGGTTTACCCCGGGTATCACTTCTGTGTCACTGTTAGACAGAGGCACAGTATACTAACCTCGAAAAAGGGCATAGCAAAATTAATTTAAAATGGGTGGCGAAAGCTAAACTCACTCTGGCTAGGCTTATAAATGCCCTAGGGCAGATAGCCTAGTATGAACCTATGAACCTATCTGACACCAACCTCGAGGAGTCAGAGGGGTCCCCTAAGTCGTCTTCTGACGATATCTCTTTTTCAGATATCTTGGAAATACTGAGAGGTGACTGGCCATCTAAAGCCCCTTCTGAGGAGGGGTCGGTGTTCCTGAAGGCCTTTGGGTCCCAGTCCTCCACCTCCTGGGTTTCTCTCCCGTTCAACGAGCTCCTGGACCTCGTTTGTCGAAATGTGTGGGAAACTCCGGACACTGTGGAACCGGTCCCAAGGAGACCCAACAAGTTTTTGTCCGCTCCCCCTGATAGAGAATTTCTTAAAGGCGTTCCATTAAATGCCATGGTGGTGGCAGCAGCCACCAAGAAGGAACTTGCAGAAACTTCATCTACTGTCCATCCCCCTAACAAGGAGTCCAGGGCTATTGACAGGTATGGGAAGTGTGTGTTCTCATCAGCGTCCTTTACACTGCAGTTGCTGAACTACTTATTGCACTTTACATGGCTCCATAGAGACATCCTAAAGGAGTTGGGAGATTCTCTACAGTGTAACGTTTCTGATGCTGTGGCTAAGAAAGTCAATACTGAGATGTCTACCCTAAATTCTATTACCAACTCCTCCATGAGGCTGATCTCGTATGCAGCTGATGGAGAGAGCAGGGCTGCGGGTTCCGGAGTCTTTCTTGGGAGACACTCCTGGATGCCCCTGTGCAACTTCTTGGAGGCCTTCAAGTCTCCCTTCACAAACGCACCCTTTTACGGTTCAGTTTTATTTGGAACCAAGATGAAGGATACTCTCACTAGGTGCGAGCAGGAAGGAAAAACAGTGTCTGGCGTGGGAGTCCATTTTTCCATGCCTTCTAGACCTTATCCCAAGGGCCAGAAAGGTGGAAAATGTGGTTCAGAAAAATGCAGAGGTTTTTTCAAGATGCACAGAGTGATTCCCCCTCCAGAGGCAGAGGAGGGGGTGGAAATTCAGGCATAGGAGGCCTGTGTAACCAAGGGGACCGCGATTCCTTTGGTGGCTCTCCCTACCAGCGCTCCTGAGAGGAGGCCCGACTGTGCATCTCTGGAGCCAGTCGGGGGTCGCATTTCTCTATACCCGGAAGCCTGTCGAGACATCACCCAAGACGAGTTGGGTATTAGAGATAATCTCCAGAGGATATCGTATTCCCTTTCTTTCATCTCCTCCTCCAAACAAAAGAATCCCAGATGTTCCACCCAGTCAAAAGGATTCCGCAACCTTGGAAGTTCAAAAGTTGCTGTTAAAAGGAGCCATCCAGCCCGTCCTCTCAGACCAAGTAGGATTAGGGACTTGCTCCATATTCTTTTTGATGCCGAAAAGAACAGGGGACCTGAGACCCATTTTGGATCTCAGCCGTTTGAACCTTCATGTAGAGAAGTTCAAGTTCCGCATGGTCACGTTACAGTCAATTCTCCCGTTATTAGGGAAAGATGTGTGGATGTGCTCCACGACCTCAAGGATGCTTACTACCATATAAAAATGGACAGGGCATCCAGAAGTCACCTACACTTCCAGCTGGGAGCCAGTCATTTTCAGTTTTGCGCCCTGCCCTTTGGTCTCACCACATCCCCCAGGGTGTTCACCAAATGCATGGCAGTGGTAACGGCTCACTTGAGATGTCTGGGATTCCAAGTGTTTCTGTACCTGGACGACTGGCTCCTGTCTGCCACCACCAGGCATTTACTACTACAGACCAGGGACGCCACTATTGCACTGTGCCAAAGTCTGGGAATCACCTTGAATTGGGAAAAGTCTGCATTGCTACCCTCGCAGCATGTTACCTTTATTTGTGCCGAATTAGACACAGTGCTCATGAGGGTTTTCCTGCCAGAAGAAAGGATTCAGGTTTTACAGCAGCAAGTTTACGCTCTACTATCACTGAAGAAGGTCAAGGCAAAAGTGGTCCTCCAGTTGTTAGTGACCATGGTTGCCACTATTATGCTAGTCCCTCTTGCAAGACTTCACATGAGGCTTCTTCAGTGGCTACTTTTTGCCCAGTGGTCTCTTCAGCACCTCCCACTCTCCCACCTTATTGCAATAACCAACAGGTGCAAGCAGGATCTGTGCTGGTGGCTTCAGACCAGCAATCTCAACACGGGTATGCATTTTTTTTCTTCCTTCTCAGATTTCCACTGTGACCACAGATACCTCCCAGATCGGGTGGGGGGGCATTATCTCAGCAGGACTGTCCAAGGCACGTGGCAGGAACACAAGATCCATTTGCATATCAATGTCTTAGAGATGAGAGCGGTGCTATTAGCGTTGCAAGCACTTCAAAGCTTTCTTCCTCAAGGGACAACTGCAATCCACTCGGCCATGTAAGTGGTCTGGTATCTGAACAAACAGGGAGGAACCAGGTTGTATCCCCTTTGCAGAGAGGCTCTTCGAGTGTGGCAGTGGGCAATATCTTACCAGCGCTTTCTAGTGGCAGCGCACATTCTGGGGAAGTCTAACGGGATTGCCAACAGGCTGAGCAGAGCTATTCTGATGCCTCATGAGTGGTCCCTGAATGAACAAGTGGCGGAACGGATTTTCCGCAGATGGGGTCAGCCTTGCTGCGATCTATTTGCCAGCCCCCCTCAATGCCAAATGCAGCAGCTACTTCACCCTTATTCTCCTGGAAGGGGAAGCACCTAGGGACGCTCTAATTTACGATTGGTCCTCTGGTCTTCTCTATGCCTTTCCTCCAATTCCCCTGATAACGAAGGTTATTCAGAAAGCACAGTCTTTGGGAAGCAAAATGATACTGATTGCTCCACACTGGCCTCGTCAAATCTGGTTTCCTTTTCTTCACCCTTATCTAATGGACGAGCCGTGGATTCTGGACCCAGAGCCGGATCTGTTGACTCTCTTATGTCAGGGCAGTTCCACCCCTCCATCCAGATCCTCAGGTTGACAGCATGGCTGCTCCAATTCCATCCCTAGTCAGGCGTCATGATTTTTCACTGGAGGTGGTTCATTTTCTGTCTTCCTCCCACAAGCCTTCTACTAGGATGATTTATACCAGTAAGTGGAAGAGATTCTCCATTTGGGCTCATGAAAGACAGATTGATCCCTATACAGCTCCCATCTCATCGTTTCTATCTTAACTGTTTAGTCAGGGATCTGCTGTGGCAACTATCCAAGTGCAGTTGGCAGCCATTTTTACTTTTCATGTTGCTAATGAACCCAATCTAATGGCGCACAGACTTTGTAGGACTTTTCTCAAAGGGATGATGCTACTTCGACCTCCAATCTTTGATCTTGTTATGCCATGGAACCTTAATTTTGTGCTACAGCAGCTTACCTCGCCTCCTTTTGAGCCCGTGGCAACCTGTGACATTAAATTTTTGTCTTGGAAGACCGTCTTTTTAATAGCCATCACTTCAGCTAGGTGGGTCTCTGAACTCCAAGCTTTATTAGTCCGGCCCCCTTATTTGATATTTCACAAGGATAGGGTTTCGCTAAGACCTAATCCTTCCTTTATTCCTAAGGTTGCTTCAGTGGTCAATCTCAACCAGTCTATTGAGTTGCCTGTGTTTTTCCCTGAATTCTCTAACAAGGCAGAATTTAAGTTTCATCAGTTAGATGTCCGCAGACAATTGTGTTTCTATTTACATAGAACAAAAGATTTTAGGAAATCTGATCAACTCTTTGTCTCGTTTTCAGACAATAGACTAGGGACTTCAGTTTCCAAAGTAACTCTGTCCAGATGGATTTCTAGCTGCATTTCCTTCATCTGTTCTTCAAATGGCAAGGAATTACCCTTTAAGATAAAGGCTCACTCGTTCGGTGTCTTCTTCTACTGCCTTTAAGGCTAGGATGTCTATGGATGATATTTGTGCTACAGCTACTTGGGCATCTCCTCACACATTTATTAGTCATTACAAATTGGATCTGGTATCAAGGGGCAGATCATCATTTGGTTCCACATTGCTCAGGAGTATTTTCCAGTGAGCCGCCCAAGGTCTAGGTGCTAGGGACGCTGTCCCACGGGTAAGAATGTAGGTGAGACTGGACTACATAACATCAATAAGTTATGTACTCACCATAACGTTCGATGTATGTAGTCCATCTCGCCTCACATTCTTACTAACCCACCCACCTACCCCTCCTGGAGGACCTAGAGGTCGAATCTCTGGTTTCAGCACTCCTTCTTGATATGTTGAGTTAGTTCTTCCTCTCAACATGTTTGTGTGTGTGTGTGTGTGTGTGTGTGTGTGTGTGTGTGTGTGTGTGTGTGTGTGTGAGCTCACAGCAAACAAGATCTGGAAAACTGACAAAACCCTTAGCTCCAGACAATACTATCAACAGCTTAGAAACAAGGCCAAGGCTGAATCCAAAATAAACAAAACTATTTTCTTAGCGCCCAAAGGAAATATTCAAATAGTTCACAAAAATTCTGGCATGCCATTAACTCCCTACTAAAGCCAGGCAAAACCACAACCCCAGCACCCATCCCTAACAATACCCTAGACATAGCTTCTCAATTTAATAACCATTTTACTAAATCCATCTTAGCCCTGTCCAGTCAAATAATCAAAAATAGTCTACCTCAGTCACAACCTAACCTATCCCATACCACCCCCTCTTTCAGCCTATCACCAGTGCCCACCTCAACTATCAAAAAACTCCTCCTAAAACTAAAGCCAACCACACTAGCAGCTGATAACATACCAGCTGCATACCTAAAAATGGCTAGTGACTCCCTATCATATCCTGTCTTCATCCTTATCAACCGCTCCATATTAGAATACTACATACCCAAACTCTGGAAAGTATCTCGCATCATTCCTCTCCATAAAGGAGGTAATTCTTATGAATTCTCCAACTACCGACCTATTGCCATCCTTTGCCCCTTATCCAAAATTCTTGAGAAATGCATCCACTTGCAAGTGATGACATTTCTTAACACATGCAATCTGCTATCTACCACACAACACGGTTTCTGTCCACATCACAGCACTACCACAGCCCTTCTATCCTTCCCTAATTATATAAACCTTCACAGGAATGATAACAAATATGTATCAGCCATTTTCCTAGACCTCTCAAAAGCATTTGATATGGTCTCCCACTCCATTCTACTAGACTCACTAACATCATTATCCTTCACCTCCTCTACTATAGCCTGGTTCAGAAGCTACTTGTCTGACAGGCAACAATTAGTCCAGTGGAAAGGAACTCTGTCTACACAACTTCCAACCACCATAGGAGTCCCACAGGGCTCTATACTGGGCCCACTATTGTTCTCTATTTTCACAAATAACCTCAAATGCTCTACACAACTTGCCACACTCATACAATATGCGGATGATTCAACCCTGATCTGCTCCGCCTCATCTCCCACCATCCTACATACACTCACTCAAGATACCTTTATCTCAGTAGAAAAATGGATATCTGGTATCCAACTAATTTTAAATCCCAAAAAGACAGAACTGCTACTATTTACCCCTAATAGATAAAAAATTAAAAAAATCTCCTTTACCATAACATTTAATGACGGCACCACCATCTCCCCTTCTAACCACACCAAACTTCTGGGCATTGAAATAGACAATAATCTCCACTTTGATGTTCACATCTCACATACCATAAAACTAGTACACAAAAAACTAGGCTCCCTATACAGGCATAAGTCCATGTTCATCGTGTTACACTGCTGCAGTCATTACACTTGGGTTATCCTGCCATCAGGCGGTTCCCCAGTTGGCCTGAGTTCCAAAGTCTTGGTCCGGCGTCGGTTGCTGTTGCCTCCTCCCTGACGTCAGTGCAACAGGGGTATATAAGATGCAGCTGACGCCGTTTTCTTCAGTCTTTCTTGCCGCACGGTGCCCGAAGCAAAAGCAGTTCGCAAGTGCCAGTCGGCCGTCTCCTGAGATTTTCATTCCGAATCCAGAACCGAAGTCTTCTACAAAGCTAAAGTACCCCGTTGGGGAAACTTTCTCTTGCCTCAGACCAATGTCAGTAAAAGTTAATAACTGTATTTCTTGTGGGAAGCAAATACCTCATAAGGATTTCCATTCCTATTGTATCCCATGCCTAGGCCCAGACCAGGATGTCACTGGTTGTCAGTTTTGTGCTAGGTTTAACAAGTGCACTATTAAACATCGGTTTGATTTTGCCCGACATTATTTTGGTAGAAAATTCAATTATACCATGGCGTCGGAACTTCCGACGACCGGATTACACAAAAAGCGCAAAGACAAGGATAGGCATCTGAGGCCTAAAACTGACGACGAAGCCTCTTCTAGGCCAGTCGCCGGTTCTCCGGTTTTCAGTGAGGCACCTTCGCAGCCCCTGACGACCGCTTCTGTAGAACCACAGGCTGCCTCTGACTCCCACGTGGAGATGGCTGGGCCTTCGGATGCACAAGTTATTCAGCCTACCGAGACTAACCTTTCAGAGGGATCTGGAGCAGCTGAGCAACCCACAGCTTCAGAGGGTGTTTTCAGACCTACTGAGTTAAGCATTAAACCCTCAGCTAAGTCTAAGCCTCCTTTAAAATCAAAGAAACAAATACAGCATTCTCCAGGACAGGCCTCCATGCCTAAGAAACAAATGCTCAAAATGGCCGAAGACCTAATCACTCTGATCAGGGGGTCCCATCCCCCTCCTGATAAAAGGCCTAGACAGGATGCAGACTATGACTCATCTGACCAGGTGTCCATCTCTTCTGATTCATCCTCAGACCTAGGATACTCTTTACCCCCTTATGAGGATTCTGATGCTGAGGAATCAATTCCATCAGCCTCACGGCCTGAGGACTACTCCTTTGGGGAAACCCTACATACCATGAGGGAGCATTTCCACTGGGAAGGCCAGGATTACTCAGAATCCAAGAAAAGGCTCAGAGACTTCCTTTTATTACCTCGACACAGACCCCTTGCTATTCCGCCAGTGTTAGATATTGTGGATGATGTGTATACTGAATCCAGCTTAAATCCTGATTCCTTACCTCCAGCCCCTGTTAAACCTGACAGATACTACAGAGTCCCTGACTCACATAAATTTCCTTATAAAAGCCGTGTAGCTGACTCTGAAACTATCTCTCAGGGACCCAAAGGAGTAAGGCCTCATCAGCCAAGAATCCAGTCCCCTCTGACAGAGATTCCAGAGCATTAGGGAAAGAAAGTATATATTTCTGCAACTTTAGCACTGAGAGCCTTAAATTGCCAGTTTCACATGCTAAAATATCAGCAATTGTTACTGACTCAGTTAAAACTGAAAATGCTTCCAGAATCAGATAAAAGAAATTCAGAATTTATTGCATGCAGCTGAACAAGTGGGAAAGCATACTTTGCAATGTGGTTTTGATTCTCTAGAGGCCTCCTGCAGAGCAGCAGTTACAGGCTCTGTCATTAGAAGACATGCTTGGTTAAAAGAACATACGTTACCAGATCATGTCAAAGCAAAATTATTGGATGCACCTTTGCAGCAGGATGTGTTATTTGGAGTTAAGGCAGAAGAGATATTAAAGAAAATGGAGGATAAGACAAAATCTATGCAAACGGTGAAGGATTTCTTACAGATTCAGCCTCCTAAATTTAGCAGAAACTGGCCAACTAAGAATTGGTCCTTTCCAATTACAGACAGACCTCAAATGGGAAGATACAGACGTCCAAGAGGTAGAGGTCAAACACAAGGTCCTTATGGGCCTTGACAATGGGTTGCATCAGGCCAGAAAGAAGGGGAAGACCGGTCCCAACGATATAAAAAGCAGCTCCGATGACTTCCCACTACAGCTGCCAAACAAATCCCTCTTGGCAGCCCCCTTGGGAGGAAAACTGGCACTCTTCTACCACAATTGGCAAATGATCACCAAAGACAAATGGGTTCTCAACATTGTATTTCAAGGTTACAGGTTCCACTTTCACACTCTGCCAAAGTTAAAAGGAATGCCAAATCTGCCACCAAATCAATGGGCAGAGGCTCAAAAACAAATTACAGCACTCATGGATATGAGAGCTATTCAAAAGGTACCATCACAGGAGCAAGGACAAGGATTTTACTCAAGACTCTTTCTGGTACCCAGAAAGGACAAAGCCTGGAGGCCCATTCTGGATCTTTCATCTCTAAACACTTACATGGATGTTCCAAAATTCAAAATGTTGACATTACAGCAGCTTCTTCCTATGCTGGGCAAGAAAGCTTGGCTCGTGACTTTGGACCTCAAGGAGGCATACCTGCATGTCCCTATCAGACAAAACTGCTGAAGATACCTCAGATTCATGGCTGGTTCAATGCACTACCAATTCTTTGCACTGCCCTTTGGCTTATCTACTGCACCCAGGGTCTTCACAAAGTGCCTGGCATCATTAATTGCATTTTGCAGACAAAGAAATTCAAATTTATCCATACCTGGACGACTGCCTGATTCAAGCAGAGAGCAAGGACATTCTTCTAAAGCATCTGGCATTTGTAAAAAAGTTACTAAGTTGCCTGGGGTACAGAGTAAACGAAAAGAAATCAAAACTAGTGCCCTCACAAGAGATTATATTCCTGGGTGCCAGCTTGAACACAACGGCCCAGATGGCTTATCTCATGCCAGACAAGCAAAGACTCAGTACTTTCAATTGATGGCAACAAAGGCCCAACTCCCTGCGAGAAAAATTCTGAAGGCCTTGGGTTACATGGCATCCTGCATACTACTGATTCCATATGCCAAACTGCATATGAGGAAACTACAATGGTACCTAAAGAATGTATAGTCTCAACACTGTCATTTTGGAAACAGTTCTACCACTAATCCCTTGCCTTCAACAGGAGTTTCAATGGTGGGCTCAAGCTTGTCACCTCAACAAGGGACAGCCTTTTACACAACCCACAGCCAGGCAAACACTGACAACAGATGCATCGGATTACGCCTGGGGAGCGCACATGGCAGGCAAATGTATTCAGGGCACGTGGCCCGCAGAACGAAGGCATCTTCACATCAATCAAAAAGAGATGCTAGCTGTACAAAATGCCCTTATAGCTTTCAAGGACCTGCTGCATCCAGGACAACTACTGACAAAGACAGACAATACCACAGTTATGTGGTACATAAACAAGCAAGGGGGCACTCACTCCTACCCCTTATGCAGACAAGTCATGACCTTGTGGAACACAGCTATAAACCTTCAAGTTCATCTGCAAGCACAATTCCTGCCAGGAGAGAAAAACACACTGGCAGACTTAAGCAGAAACATCATGGATCCCCACGAATGGGAATTGAATCCACAAATATTCAGAATGATAACACAGAAATGGTGGAGCCCGGCCATAGATCTGTTTGCATCCCCAGTAAACTGCCAGCTACAAAAATTCTGCACAAGGAGTTACCATCTACAAGCATGGAAAATGGATGCCCTCTCATTCAGCTGGAAGAACCTGCAAGTATACGCTTTCCCACCACTACCTCTCCTGCCAAAGGTACTCATAAAAGCCAGGCAAGAAGAGCCAAAGATTATCCTGATTGCATCAGACTGGCCACCCCAGCACTGGTACTCAATCTTAAGGAGCTTAGCACAAGAACTACTGTGGATTTTGCCTCAAATCCCACATTTGCTGACTCAGCACAACAATCAAATACTACACAGCCAGCTAAAGACCTTAAACCTAGCTGCATGGAAAATTCCTTAGTCAAGCAAGCAATGCCTCTCTCCAGAGCTGTTATGGATGTCATTCTGGAGGCCAGAAGGCCAAGTACCAGGAAAGCCTATTCGGATAAATGGAAGATATTCTGTGCCTGGAACCAAGCTCACAGCTTGACCCACTTGTCCCAAACATTCCTCAGATACTGCAATACTTAACTGAGATGCTGGACAAAGGCTTCTCCTTCTCATCCATCAAGATCCACTAACCCTACATTTATGCCAAAGGTGGTATCCAGTGTGGCTCTAAACCAAACTATTCACCTGCCAACTTTTTATCCTAAACCACAGAATAAAAGGGAGAGACTACTGCACTCTTTGGATATTCACAGGCAGTTACGCTTCTACTTGGACAAAACCAAAGTGTTCAGAAAATCTGAGCAATTATTGGTAGCATATGCTGCAGGAGCACAGGGAAAAGCCATTTCAAAACAGACTATTTCAAAATGGATAGGACATTGTATACGTTTCTGCTACACATACCATGGAAAACCTGTACCTAGCAGCATTAGGTCTCACTCCACCAGGGCAACAGCCACTTCAACTGCCTACCTCAGGGGAGTACCTACCAAAGATATTTTGGAAGCAGCAACCTGGAGTTCTGTACATACCTTCACCAAGCATTACCTTCTACCTCTATACTCTAAATCCAGAGCTGGCTTCGCCACTGAAGTGCTGCAGGACCTTATAGCCACCCCTAATGCCTTATAGAACCAGCCACCCTACCTCAGCTTTGGGATTCTACCCAAGTGTAATGACTGCAGCAGTGTAACATGATGAATATAGTACAGTTTTGTACCTACCATAAATGTAGATGTTCGAGTGTATACACTGCTGCAGTCCAGGTTGCCCTCCCTCCTTCCCCTCTTACTGGCTGGGTACGTACCTATGTCTTCTACCCTTACTACCTATGGGGAGTATTTGCTGGTAGCTGTAAGTTGTTTTTTGCTTTTCTTATGTATGTTTTATTAGCAACTGGAATTGTCTACCTATTTGGAGGCACTTGACATCTGGGGCAAGAAAAACTGAAGAAAATGGCGTTGGCTGCATCTTATATACCCCTATCGCACTGACGTCAGGGAGGAGGCGACAGCAACTGACGCCGGACCAAGACTTTGGAACTCAGGCCGACTGGGGAACCGCCTGATGGCAGGATAACCCAAGTGTAATGACTGCAGCAGTGTATACACTCGAACATCTACATTTATGGTAGGTACAAAACTGTACTTTTCTCACAAAAAGCAAGAGTCACTCTTGCACAAAGCCACCTCCTCTCAACTCTATTATAGCAGCACCAATCTTTACCTAAATCAGACAATGTGACCTAGACAAACTAGAATCATGCTACAATAAAATAGCCAAGTTTGCTACTAACTCAACCTATAGAACCCATCACTGTGCTGCACTAAAAGAACTAAAATGGCTTGAGCTACCACAGCTACTTAACTATCACCAGCTGGGCACTGCCTATAATATTCTCAAATATCCTAAAAAAACCCTCATTATCCAACCTACTTATCTATACTGCAAACCAGTACCTAAAATCCAGTGAAAATTCTCTCCTCTCCATCACCAAGGCTAACAGTAATGCAGGGAAAGCACTCTACTCCCACACCGTTGCCAGAAATTGGAACTCTCTTCCCCTATCGGTGTCCACTGCCCCCTCTACATCCATATTCAAAAACTCCCTCAAATCGCACCTTCTTAGTACCTGTTTATGCCCTTGTATCACATAACCCTACCCATACTACTATTAACTCCCCAAATTCCTCTCTGATCACATGCTGGCGCTCTGATCCCCTGTAGGCTTGGTCATCTGAAAGGGTACTTTTAACTGTAGAATCTTACTTGATATATTTTCTTCTCTTACCAATGTATAACTGACATTGTCTTTTTACCCATGTTCTATATCTTCTTTTACTTGGAGTGTTTTTATTAATTTCTTGTTATATTACTATGCTCAGCATACATGATGTAACCTGTTTTGTGTATTATGTTGGATGTACTGTATTTGTATAACTTGATGTTGGAGCTTTTCTCCCCGGGCCTCCGCTGAAAATGGACCTGGTCCAGTCGGAATTTCCCGGTTAACAAATGTAAAATAAATTTTAGATATGTAGAACTACATCTATATATAAATATAAGGGTCAACGTAAAGTGATCGATAGACCCAAATATCGACATTTCCTAACATCGAACAAAAAAAATATTGACATATTAGTGTGCATGTGCCAAGTGGTAAACTCAGCTCATGCAAATCTTTAAAAAAAAAAAAAAAGCACTCTTCACCTTTCACATCCCCCTGCTAATTATGTATATGAACTTCGAGATAACACTGGGAAAGGGCAAATTCCCCACTCCTCAGAACTGTGCAGTCTTTCATACCTGTTAACCGGGTCTATATTATAAGAGCGATGGTTGAAAACATCAAACACCATATAGTCGACACCATATGGTCAATGTCTTCAAACATCAAACTTATAAAAACAACAGGAAAAAAAGAAAAAAGTACTCTAACGGGTTTAAGGAGGGGGGCAAGCCCCCTGCCCCCCCGCTACTTAAATATACCAACTCCGAGGCCACACTACATTGCAGTAAACGGAAATCTCCCCTTACGGAGATTTCCGTTTATACATTCGATGTACGCTTTCGCTATTCTCGTGTTGACAATATCAGCTTCGATATTGTCGGCTTTCAAGAATATAATATAGACCCCTGTTAACCATGTGCTTGGTTGACAAAATTGTCGACTACAAGTGTATTCAGGCACATTTTTGGACCCTTGTGTGTGTACACATGCATTAAAAAAAATATATATATATATATGTATAGCTAGATATATATATATATATATAGATAATATAGATACATACATATATGTGTGTGTGTATGTATATATATATATATATATATATATATATATATATATATATATATATATATATATACACACACACACACACACACACACACACACACACACACACACACACACACACACACACACACACACACACAATATAAGTAAGATTAAACAGTACACATCATTTTTTTTTAAATTGGCAGATAAGCTTGATTTTCTGATCTTGATTCTAAGAAACTAGGAGAGATTCTTATGTCGGCTTGAAATATCTTTGCCTTTCCTTCTCCTTTCTTTATTTATGATAGAATTAGCTTTGCTTTTCAAGCAAATACATGTGATCAAATGATAAAAGCTAGTGATTAACATACATTCTGGTGCTAGGGGCAACCTGCTAATCGTGTCTTCCTCCACTGAATTACAGCTTAATGTAAAAAAAAAAAAAAAAATTCTTACACACAGCATGCACTTGGGCATTTTTTATAGTTGACAGTCCTGAAATAAAGCAGTTACTGAAGCTCAATTTTAACAGATCGTATTTCATTGCTCCTTCCATTCAGTTGTGAACCATATTTACCGTCATTTGTGTTCATGCAATGGTAGTCGATTTGTGTTAGCAACCAATGCCACAACACCGTGTGTGTATCACAGAAAACTCCATCCTGTATACTGCTTGTTGTTTATTGATCTGTTTTATTATTCAGATGTTCAGTAGAAAATAAAATGTATATAAAATATCATCTGTATATGAACCGTAGTGTAATAACATTATGCATGCATTATTTAGGAGTTAAGCATGGTGACTGTAAATCCAGTGTAGAGTGTATTAGCTGGAATAAAAGAGTGGAGGGGAGGTCATTCATTAACACTTGTTCAGCACCACATACTCTTCTTGAATTACTACTGTTGTCCATTGTTTCTCTAGCTGTCTTTTTATTTTCATTCTAAGAAACTGTTGCTTGTGTCTTTCAGCTCCTCTCGCCTATGAACCCTTTTCCACTCTCGCTATGATCTATGAGGACCAGGGAGACATGGAGAAGTCATTGCAGTTTGGATTAATTGCCGCTCATCTAAACCCCAGTGATACTGAAGAATGGGTCAGACTTGCAGAAATGTCACTGGAGCAAGACAACATCAAGCAAGCAATTTTCTGCTACAGCAAAGGTAAATGAACCTGTAGTAATCACTATTGTTTTGAAGTGGCCCTCTTTTTTTGATGAATTGAAACTTGTACACTGCCAGCCGAATGTTCTTTTTGATAACTATGCATGTTCCTTGCAAAATGTGATTATGACCTTACATTTTTAAATGTCAAGTTCTTTAATTGGTAATGTTGGTGATCTTCAGCACTTCTCATAATGTTTCATCTCTCAAGGAAACATTTGTTTGTATGCTGTTGGAACTGCTTGATTGAAATTTATATTGTGGAAGATGAATAAAAGTCTGAGTACACCAGAACAGTCTTAATGCCAATTGAATTCCCAACTGGGGTCCAAATGGAGAGATAAGTCAGCAAGCAAAGGAGAGTAGTATTGCTGAATTAAATTCATCCTCAAGTCTTGGTGAGTACCTTCATGAGGTGGACCCTGTTCTTCACAAAATCTCACCAAGACAACACTGATATATAGACTGTATTTTATATAGCATATATCATGGACAGAAGTAAGTAAAAAAAAAAATAGCTGGGTGCACATGCCCTAGGAAAAAAGTGCTCAATCCTGGTAGGTGCACTGGTACCAGGATTGGAAAAAAATTACTGTGTAGAATCCTCAAAATATGGAAACTTTACTACAATGAGGCTAGGCCAGGCCCAGGGGGAGGATGGCCCCCCTGTCGTACAAGGAAGTTGCAATCCACAAAAATCACAAAAACTGATAGGCCAAATAAGAGCCATAAAGACAATAGAGTGGACTATTGAGGATAAGAAAGAAATTATGTATTGTTACTATTATGCAAAAGCCCAGAATTTCTTGACACAAGATATACAAAAAGATTGAGAGAAATTAGAGGAAAGGCAAATACTTTGACAAAAACTGTCAGAAGCCTGAAATAAAATTTGTGTTCATTAATACAACAGATTTGTGAAAAACATTATATAGACCAAGAAACTTTGATCCATTTGGAAAAAGAAGCATCTGAGGAAGTGCAAAAATATAAACAACAAAATCTAGAGATTTTTTCAAAAGCATAAAAAAGAAATATGGACATGGGAAAGAAAGAGAGATTTGATATGGGGCAATATTTATGCAAAGTCAAATTAATTAATACAAAAAAGGCAGCCCCAAAGATATTCAAAGAGAGATACAGGCAAAGGCATCCAGATATGGAAAATTTCACAAATAAAAATATCACAAAGAGAGAATGTAGAAAAGATTAGTAAAGTAGAAGTTAAAAAATAAAAGCTGAAGTTATGGAGTGCCTGCAAAGTGAAGGACTTAATGTAGGAGGTCTAACACATGGTATATCACAGGATGATGGAACGAGTCCCCAAAGTAAGAAGAAACAGGAAAATCAGGAGACATCTGAAGAAGAAATATGGATGTGAGAAAGAAAAAGAGATTTAGTATGGTGTAATGTTTATACAAAGGAGAAAGCAAAAATAACGGATACAAAAAGAGTAGCACGAAAGATATTTGAAGAGAAATACAGGCAAAGGAATCCAGACAAGGAATGCTTTACAATACAAAAAATAAGACCGAGAGGAAAAGTAGAAAAGAAGATCAGTAACAGAGAAGTTAAAGAAATAGAAACGGAGGTTATGGATTACCTGTGAAGTGAAGGATTCGGTGTAGAAAATCTAACTCAGAAAGCACAACAGTAGGATAGAGCAATAGACATCCAAATTCAGGAGAAACCAGTGGAATGGGAAGCAACTGGACAGTTGCTATGTGAAGATATTTTGGCGCCTTCTACAGGAAACCAATATAAAGGTTCACTTGAATCAGAACAGCAACGAAAGGAACGGAAACTGTGATGTGACGCAGTCAATGTTGAGGAGTGATAGGCAAGTGAGTTTGGGTCTATATCAAATCAATGAAAATCCATTACATCGAATACCAAAACAGCGACACGTATTACTCGAATCGCGAAAATACCAAACGCACTAAACCGTGAAATTTAAAATATCGAACGTTCATAGTCTGCCAACCCCACCACCCGCTACATACTACCTACCCAAACAAAATAAATAAACCACATACATACACTAACCAAACCCTACTCCTTACCCTAAAGTAAAGCACCAAAACTCAACTTCTAACCCTACACTAAACCCCACATACACAACTATCTATGCACTATCCTTAACCCCCTCCCTAACCCTAAGGTCCGTAACTACCGCACACTTCCCCTACGTAGATATACCCAAACAAAATAAATAATACACATAAATACATTTAACAAAACCCTACTTCTAACACTACATTAAATCTTACACACATTACCTTTCTATACACTTACCTTAACCTGTACCCTAATCCTAAGGTCTGTAACTATCGCACACTTACCTTACGGAGCTATACCACAGACGGGCCAACCAAAACACTTCGACTTTTCGAATTTTGCAGTTTTGCGCGTTCGATTATGTATTTCGCAAAATACATGTCTATTTCATATTTGCGTAAACGGAGTTTCGACAATCTAATCGGAACCCGTGAGTTCACATATAACAAAGCAGCGGATGACACAGGATGAAATTGAAGATAATGTGTCACAGGAAGATGCTGTAGAACTTTCTATAGAATGCTCGCAGGAAATGGAGAACAAAAAATGTGCCCTTAGTTTAGAAGAAAATGAGCTAAGAAAGAGTTGTTTTATTTAATAGAGATAGATAGACGTATTCAGATCATTGAAAGAAATAGACTGCAAAAGGTCAGTAAAACCCAAAAAGTTTGATAAAACAAATGAATACAATAATTAGGACTGGCCCTAGAGATCCATGCGATATAACAGAAGTAAACAGGATATATTTCTGTGCAGCTAAATTAATAACAGATGAAATTCTACCACAAGAACAAAGGGTAGTAAGGGAAAGGAAGGGCAGAAATCGAATACCATCATGGAAATTTCGAATAGAGAAAACTATAAAGCAAATAAGACAGGAAGTATCACTGTTAGAAGAGTATAGAAGAGGGAACAGATTAACAAAAATACTCCGATAGATGTGATAAGAGCAATGCACAGTATTATAACGGATCAGGATCTATCTTGCACTTTTGCAAATAAACTAAAAATCTCAGCACAGACAGAAAAACTTAGAAGATACACAGATAACTATAAAGGAAAAGTACAAAATAAGCAATTTATTAATGGCCCTAAAAAGTTCTTTAGAGAATTGGGGAAAAAAGGTAAAGAGAATAGAAAGACCACCCAAAAAAGAAGAAATAGATACATTTTAGAGAAATATCTATGAGGATCCTGTGGAACATAACAAAGATGCTAAATGGATAGGAGAAGTAAAAGAAATAAGACGTTAAAGGTACAGGATATGACATGGGATGAGGTAACGGCTAGAGAGATTGGGATGAAGTTAAGAAAAGCCTCGAGTTGGAAAACCCCAGGCCCAGATGCAGTACCTAACTTCTGGCTAAAGGTATTAACATCTTTGCACAAAGATTTAGCCATGAGTAAGGGGTTATTTATATGCGCACCCCGAGCAGACACCAACCTGGTTAACAACAGGAAAAACAATGCTCCTACATAAGAGTGAACTTGCAAGTTATCCTAAAAATTATAGACCAATAACTTGCCTTCTGACCACATATAAACTATACACTAGAATTGATGCTGACAGAGTTTATAGTCATTTAGAAGAAAATTCAATTATGGCAGTGGAACAAAAGGGTAATAAAAGAAAGTCATATGGAAAAAAAGGATCATCTTTTGCTAAATAGTCATAATGGAGAACTGTAAAACGGGGAAGAATCTAAGTATGCATGGATTAACTACAAAAAAATTTGATTGTATCCCGCATTCATGGATAAAAGAGTGATTAAAAGTGTATGATACATGCTACACTAATCAATTACATTATATTCACCATGAAACAGTGGCAAACCACAATTAAGCCATGATAAAGGACAAATTATTATTCCAGGGATAAAAGTTCAAAGGGGGGTATTCCAGGTTATTCCCTGTCACCACCGCTATTCTGTCTTGCCCTTATCCCTTTAAGCTGTCTACTTAACAAATTAGGCCATGGATATAATTTGGCTCCTAGAAAACAAAGTGTAAAGACCTCTCATCTTCTCTTTTTGTCAATAATTTAAAACTGTATAGCTCATCAGATGAGGAACTGAAAGCACAACTGCAAGTAGTCAAAAGTTTTTCAGATGATACAAGAATGTCATTTGGCCTTGATAAATGTGCAAAAGCAACCTTTAAAGCAGGAAAACTGCCACACCAAGAAAACATCAGTTTGGGACAAGAATGTGATATAAAAGAACTTGAGCAAGAGGGAGTGTATAAATATTGGAAAATGATGAAGGGTCAACAATAAAACATGAACAAATGAAAATAAAATTTAGTAAGGTACATTTTAGAAGACTTAAATCCTGAAAACAGTGTTGACTAGGAATAAAATTCAAGCTGTAAACTGATTTGCTCTTCCTGTCCTAACTTACAGTTTTGGAGTGATTGAGTGGCCCCAGAACTTGTTGGATAAATTAGACAGGAAAACAAGAAGTATGCTTCATGCTCACCAATAGATTTATAAAAATCAGTGTATACCAAGATTGTATATTCTCCGTTCCGAAGGAGGTATGGGTCTCCTTGAAATCGATTACATGTATAGATCTGCAACTGTGAAACTACACGCATTTGCTGTCCTCACAAGACCCATATGTAGTGACAGTTTTGAAACACGAGAGTAAATCTAAGATGACTTCCCTGCTTAGTCTAGCAGAAGCATATTGGTGTCAAGCGGGAAAGCAGGAATGGAAATCACACCAGAAGCAGATAAGTCAGGAATAACTGAATGTGCCAAAAAAACAAAAGAAAGAATATAAGGTGAAGGACCAGATGAGAAGACAAGAAATGTGGAAAATGCTTAAATATAGTTGCAAGTATAGAAAACTTCTAGAAGAACCTCATGTTGATCAGGATTGAACACAGGAATGGTTAAGGAGAGGTGAAGTTAAACCAAAGATGAAAGGTTAATATTGGCCACCCAAGATAGTGGGCTACGTAAACATTGGTTTACAAAGTCCATTGAACATGTGGGAGAAACGGACAATGTCGGTTTTGTAAAACAGAATTGGAAACAGTTGCGCACCTTGTTGCTGGTTGTGACATACTAATGGCAGAAGGATTGTATACTGAAAGGCAGAATAATATGACAAGACTGTTGTACTGGGGATTGTGCAAACATGATTTTGAAGTGGCTGAAAAACACTTGAAACCTGAACCACAAAGCATCATGGAAAATGAAGTCTACATCACATGGGATCACCCATTACCAACAGTTCAAAGATAGATGTGAGAAAACCAGATACAGTGGTCCATGAAAAGAAGACAAAAGTAGCACTGATCATTGAAATTGCTACACCTAGTGAATACAGTGGCTTGCGTGTAGAGAGAGACAGTCATAAAATATTGAGATTTGCAGGCAGAAACGAGAGCAATGTGGAACAAAGATGCCCAGACAGATGTCCTTCAAGAATGCAACTGCAGTCATAACATATGGGTTGTCCTGCCTCAGGCAGCCCTCGGTCGGCCGGATTCCAAAGTCTGGGTCCGACATCGGCTGATGTCGCATTTCTCTCCGTCAGAGCGGCTGGAGTATATAAGCATCAGCCAACGCCATTTTCTTCAGTCTTTCTTGCCACGTGGTGCCCGAAGCAGAAGCAGTTCGCAAGTGCCGGTCGGTCAGCTCCTGTATTCTTCGAATCCGAAGTTCTCAAAAAAGCTAAGTACCCCATTGGGGACCTTTTCTTGCCTCAGCCGATGTCAGAAATTACTGAAAAAGTTAACAATTGTCTGTCTTGTGGTAAACAAATACCTCATAAGGATTTCCACTCTTACTGTCTTCCTTGCCTTGGCCCAGACCACGACGTCTCGGCCTGTGTCGCCTGTGCTCGCTTCAATAAGCGCACTCTCAGGCGCCGGGCGGAGTTTGCTGAAGACTTTTTTGGCGATAAATTTGCTTATACAATGCCGTCGGAACTTCCGACATCGCAGACTCCTAAGAAACGAAAAGACCGGGACCGACATCCTCGGCCCGCGTCTTCCACCGACTCCACGCCAAAACATACCGCGAGTGCTCCGGTTCCCCCTGAGACGGTTATTTCACCGCTCCGAACTGAAGACACCGCATTACCGATACCTCCGATACCGGAGGCCACACCGACGCCAGTTATAGATTTTCCTCCGGATACTGAAACCGAGGAAATGCCTGAGACCATTGCTGTAGATAAGGTCACTCCTGCACGTGGAGCTGCTAGGCCTCCTATGGCCATGTCTATTAAGGCCTACACACGTGCTAAGGCTGCCAGCAAGACCAAGCACCTTACTGCTAAAGCCTTACCTCAGCCTACTCCTGAAACACAAATCATGACTATGGCCGCAGACTTAATTTCCTTGATTAGAGGTTCACAGGCCCATCCTGAGAGAGGATCCCAGCCTCCTTCTGATAAGAGGCCCCGGGTTGAACCCTCTGACCCTATCCCTTCAGATGAAGATTCTGAGGACTCTGTTCACTCCGATGGCCAGGAAGAGCTCTTCCAGACCTATGAGGACTCGGATGCAGAGGATTCCATCCCCTCGGCCTCCCCTCCTGAGGATATTTCTTTTGGGGAAGTTCTGCATACCATGAGGGAACATTTTAAGTGGCAAGGCCAGGAATATTCTGATTCCAGAAAGCGCCTTCGAACCTTCCTTAAAAAGCCCCAACACAGGCCCTGGCTATACCTCCTGTGCTTGATGTTTTGGATGACCTATACTCTGACTCCAGTGTTACCCCGGATACTCTTCCTCCTGCTCCAGCCAAGCCTGACAGATATTATAGGGTCCCAGAAACACATTTTCATTTCTTTAGGGCCCATGCTGTTGATTTAGAAACTATTTCTCAGGGACCTAAAGGGGTTTCAGCATCCACCTCCAAAAATCCTTTGCCTTCCAACAGGGAAGCTAGGTCATTAGAGAGATGGGGGAAAAAGGTCTACACCTCCACTACTTTATCTATGAGAGCTCTGAATTGCCTCTTTCATATGTTTCAATATCAGGATTACCTGTTAGATTTACAGAAAACATTGGCCTCTCCTGAACCTTTAGACAGGAAGTCTTTGCAGGAAGCTGTACATAATTATCAGCAAGTCAGCAATCACTTTCTGCAGTGTGGATATGATGCATTGGAAGTTTCATGTAGGGCAGCTATGACAAGGGCGGTCATTCGTAGACATGCATGGTTAAAAGAACAACCTCTACCAGATCATGTTAAGGCAAAACTTCTTGATGCTCCCTTGGAAAAGAACAAGCTTTTTGGTGCTAATGCTAAAGATGTGTTAAAGTCCATCGAGGAAAAAGCAAAATCAGTTCAGACGGTCAAAGATTTCCTCCAGGTTCAGCCACCCAGATTCAGCAGGAATTGGCCTTCTAAAAACTGGTCCTTTCCTAACCCTGAAAGACTTCAAAGGGGTAAAAACAGGCATGGCCGAGGAAGAGGACAATACAGAGGTTCTTACAGGGGACGGCAATGGCAACCAGCAAACCAAAGAAGTGACACAGGGGTCTCCTCTGCCCCACAGGGACAATCTCAATGACTTTCCTCTACTTCCGCTGACCAAGGAGCAAATAGAAGCTCCCTTGGGCGGAAAATTATCTCTGTTTTCAGACAATTGGCACAGATTGACAAAGGACAAATGGATTTTGGATATTATAGACCAAGGTTACAGGTTCCATTTTCATACCTTACCAAGAAAGCAAGGCATGCCAAACCTACCACAAAACCAGAGGGCAGAGGCTATCAAGCAAATTTCTCTGCTTGCTCAGATCAAAGCAATAGAAAGAGTTCCACAACAAGAACAAGGCCAGGGGTTTTACTCAAGACTGTTCCTTGTTCCAAGAAAAGAAACTCAATGGAGACCAATACTGGATTTGTCCACATTAAACACTTTTCTCATAGTACCAAAGTTCAAAATGCTGACTCTACAGCAACTCCTTCCCATGCTGGGCAAGGGGTCTTGGCTGATTACTCTGGACCTCAAGGAGGCATACCTGCATGTCCCTATCAGACACAGCTGCAGAAGATACCTCAGATTTCTTGCAGGGCCAGAGCATTATCAATTCTCAGCATTGCCATTTGGCTTATCTACTGCACCCAGAGTATTCACAAAATGCTTGGCTTCAGTAATTGTTCATTGCAGGCTCCAGGGGGTCCAAATTTACCCGTACCTGGATGACTGCCTCATACAAGCGAATGACAAATTGATTTTGACAAAAAACTTGAACTATGTCATACAATTGCTACAGGCTCTGGGATACACAGTCAACTTCCAAAAGTCAAGACCTCAGCCATCCCAGCAAATAACCTTCTTAGGAGCCAATCTAGGCACAGCCTCTCAAATGGCTTACCTGACAGAAGACAAGCAAGAGAAGTTAACTCATTATTTCAAAGGTTTGGCAAAACTCACCCAGATGACTGCAAGGAGATTCCTACAGGCCCTGGGTTACATGGCATCCTGCATTCTCCTGGTTCCATTAGCAAGACTACACATGAGAAAGCTTCAATGGTACCTAAAAAGCCTATGGTCTCAGCACAGCAACAACCTAGAGACAACCATACCGCTCATTCCATGCCTACAAAAGGAATTCCTATGGTGGGCCTCGGTAAGCCAGGCAAACACAGGTATGTCATTCAAAAAACCTCAGATAACACAGACCATGACCACAGACGCCTCAGACCTTGGATGGGGGGCGCACAAAGAGGGCAGATGTATACAAGGACAATGGTCTCAAAAGGAAATGCTGGCAGTAATGCATGCCATCGAGGCCTTTCGACAACAACTTCAGCAAGGCCATCTACTGATACGGACAGACAACACCACTGTGATGTGGTACATAAACAAGCAAGAGGGCACCCATTCTTACCCCCTTTGCAGACTGACAATGAATCTTTGGGAAAAATCACTGAGCCTAAACATACAGTTGCAATCCCAGTTTGTTCCAGGCAAAGACAATGTGCTGGCGGACAGCCTAAGCAGGAATTTCATAGATCCACACGAGTGGAGGTTACATCCGAAAATCTTCACACAACTCACTGCAACATGGGGCAGGCCAGAAGTAGACCTATTTGCCTCCCACCTCAACCATCATCTACAAAAATTCTGTTCAAGGATATATCCACAAGCTTGGAAAATAGATGCTCTTTCATTCAACTGGAACTTCCTAAAAATCTATGCATTCCCACCTCTGCCACTGATGACAACAGTATTACTAAAGATCAAAGCAGAGAGGCCCAAGGGGATCCTAATAGCTCCAGACTGGCCAAGACAACACTGGTATCCACTACTACGGAGCATATGTCGCAACAAAAAGTGGGTCCTTCCCCAATGGCCCCTACTTTTGACTCAACACAACTTCAAAACAGTGCATCCAAACCTTCAGACGCTGCAGCTAACAGCCTGGGAGATCCCATGAATAACCTCAATCTATCTCTCTCCAAGGAAGTTCAGCGGATATTAACAGAAGCTCGAAGACCATCCACCAGAAAGGTTTACTTAGCAAAATGGAAGAGATTCAGTGTTTGGAATACCAGCAAGGGACATGATGCATCATTATTGAACATCCCACTCATCCTGGAATATTTGGCAGATATGCTACAGAACGGACTCTCATATTCTTCCATAAAGATACATGCTTCAGCTATTTCAGCTAGATATAACACTGATCCGCCTGTGTTTTCACATCCTTTGTTAAGGCAATTCCACAGGGGAATCAAGAACATTAAGCCACCAAGAAAGGCTCCAGTGCCAACTTGGGACCTCAACTTTGTCCTAGAAAAACTGACTCTACCTCCCTTTGAGCCAGCAGCTTCAGTGGACTTACAATTTCTCTCATGGAAGACAGCTTTCCTGTTGGCAATTACCTCAGCAAGAAGGGTTTCGGAACTACAGGCCCTAATGGCAATACCACCGTTCATAATCTTTCACAGAGACAGGGTCTCCTTAAGAACCAACCCTACTTTTATGCCAAAGGTGGTATCTAGGGTTTCTTTAAATCAAGCTATTCACCTGCCTACTTTCTTCCCCAATCGTGAGAGCAAAGGGGAAAGACTGTTGCATACCTTGGACATTCACAGACAACTTCGCTACTACCTGGACAGAACCAAGACCAGTAGGAAGTCTGATCAGCTTTTTGTAGCTTACGCCCCTGGAATACAAGGAAAAGCAATTTCCAAACGGACTATTTCAAAATGGATTGGACATTGCATCAGATTTTGTTATTCCTTCCATGGGAAGAATGTTCCAGCTAATGTCAGACCACACTCCACCAGAGCTACAGCCACCTCTACAGCATTCTTAAGAGGGGTGCCTACAAAAGACATTCTAGAAGCTGCTACATGGAGCTCCGTGCATACATTCTCCAAACACTACAATCGCCCTTTATACTCCAGATCCAGAGCAGGCTTTGCCTCGGCAGTCCTGCAGGGTTTGATTGCCACACCATCTCTTTCCTAGAGCATTCCTCCTCCCCCAGCTAAGCTATGGTATTCAACCCATATGTTATGACTGCAGTTGCATTTTTGAAGGACATAGTACAGTTTTGCACCTACCATAAATGTAGATGTCCGATAGATATGCAACTGCAGTCGGATTTTCCCTCCCTCCATACCCCTCTATGCCTTGGGTCCACTCCTATCCCTGTTTCTCTTAGCTGGGGATATCTGTTATGGTGTATCTGTTTATTGCTTACTTATTTGTCTGGAATCCTGTTTTTGTCTTCCAATTTGATTACAGCCTTCCTTGGAGGGCACCTGGGATCTGGGGCAAGAAACACTAAAGAAAATGGCGTCGGCTGATGCTTATATACTCCAGCCGCTCTGACGTCGGAGAGAAATGCAACATCAGCCAACGTCGGACCCAGACTTTGGAATCCGGCCGACCGAGGGCTGCCTGAGGCAGGACAACCCATATGTTATGACTGCAGTTGCATATCTATCGGACATCTACATTTATGGTAGGTACAAAACTGTACTTTCCGATAGTAGTAGGAGCAACGAGCCTTATAAAATTTCACATATTGTATAGTATTTTGGTTAACAGAATATGAAGTTCACTATTAAAGGTTTTAAACATGTTTTTCTTGAGTAGTTTTAGGTGAAAGTATGGAAAATACAAATCTAGTACAAACAGAAATAACTAAGGAAAACGAAGAGCATATTTTGAATAGACCAGTGATGAACAAACTTGGTTTCTACACAGCTTTGAGCTACATCATGAACACAATCCTGAATCTGTTGTGAAATGAACAGTATATGAGGCAGCCTGGTATCACAGAGGGAAGGCCCCCTGTCTGCAATACTGGCACCTTGGGATTTATTAGCAGCTTGAAAGCTGGAGGGCTGTCTTGTGCTGAAAGATTAGCTCTCTTCGTCTGTCTTTTTACCTAGGGTGGGGTAGTATGTGTATTACAGGTGCTGTTTCTCTGCTGCTGGTGGAAGTCAAACAGCAGGACACTGCATCAGGCAGACATTGAAGTAGGAGTGTGTCCATGCTGCCATATTGTTATGGTACTGCACATGCTGGTTTACTTGTTGGCTTCATTGCATTACTGTGGCC
The DNA here is from genome assembly GCF_019279795.1 of Protopterus annectens. Lineage (NCBI taxonomy): Eukaryota > Metazoa > Chordata > Ceratodontiformes > Protopteridae > Protopterus > Protopterus annectens. Next base: position 133,051,764 of record NC_056728.1, read on the forward strand.
CTCCCGTTTTTTTATTTTGTTCGTATCCTAGCTAAACATTGCAGTGTGAATGAATTGCTACTGTGAACTTTGATTCTAAGGCCCTTCCTTAGTAAATGAGTTTTTATCACGTGTGTCTGGAATGAGATTAGTGGTATCCAGTGTCAGACCAGCGCATCTCGTGTTAGCATTCTTTGGGGAGATATGAAAACAGTTATTCAAACTTTTTGCTAAATCATTTGTCAGGCTATAGTAGATGAACTGATGTTCTTCGTGTTTCACTGTTGCAGTCATTACATTTGGGTAATCTGCTGGCAGGTTGCCCTCAGTCGGCCTGATTAACAAAGTCTTGGGTTCCTGCGTCGGTTGCTGTCCCTTCTTACATGACGTCAGGTCATCAGGGGTATAAAACATGCAGCCGATGCTATTTTCATCAGTCTTTTTTGCTGCGCGGTGCCCAAAGCAGAAGCAGTTCGCAAGTGCCGGTTGGCCGACTCCTGAAATTTTTGTTTTCGAGTTTCAGAACCAAAGTCTTCAACTTAAAGCTAAGTACGCCGTTGGGGAAACTTTTTCTTGCTCCTTACCGATGTCAGTAAAAGTTAATAACTGTATTACTTGTGGGAAGCAAATACCTCATAAGGATTTTCATTTGTACTGTATTCCTTGCTTAGGCCCTGACCACAGCGTGCCTTGCTGTTGGTTTTGTGCTAAATTTAATCAACACACTATTAAGCGTCTGTATATTTTTGCATCAAAATATTTTGGCTCAAGATTTAACTATCCAGAAATGTCGTCTGTTAGTAATCCGACTACCGGAATGCACAAAAAAATGCAAAGAAAAAGACAGAGACAGACCGTCGAGGTCCAAAACCGACGACGAAGCTTCTACTAAGCCAGTCGTCGGTTCGCCGGTACTCAGTGAGGCACTTTCACAGCCCCTGATACCCGCTACCTTTGATTCGCAGGCCTCTACTGAGACCCATTCGGAGTCCGGTATGCCACGAGACACTTTAAGTATTGAACCCATGGATGTCTCTACCTTAGATGGGTCTGGAGCCGCTGAGCAGGCACCGGCTTCTGAGGGTGTTTTCAGGCCTAAAGATTTGTATATTAAACCGACGCCATCTTCAAAACCTAGGCCAAAATCAACTTCTGTGTCTAAAAAAAATTATGCTTGGGCCACGTGTACAGGCCCATATGCCTAAAAAACAAATGATTAAAATGGCTGAGCATTTAATTACCTTCATCAGGGGTTCCCATCCCCCTTCTGCTAAGAGGCCTAGGCAAGGCACTGACTATGAATCATCAGATCAGGTTTCTATTTCTTCTGATTCCTCTACTGATCATTAATTATCTGTTCCACCTTATGAGGACTCTGATGCAGAAGATTCCATCCCTTCTGCTTCTCCTCCTTAGGATTTTTCTTTTGGAGAAACTTTGCATACCTTAACCGAACACTTTCACTGGGAAAGTCAGGACACCTCAGAAAAAGAGGCTTAGGGATTTCCTTCTTCTACCTCAGCATAGGCCTTTGGCTATACCTCCTGTTCTAGACATTGTTGATGATGTTTTCTCAGAATCCAGCATGGCTCCTGATTCCCTGCTTCTGGCTCCTAGTAAGCCAGACAGATATTACAGGGTTCCTTACTCCCACAAATTCCTTTTTAAAAACCCTACTGCTGACCCTGAAACCATTTCTCAGGGTCCCAAGGGCGTTAAGGCTTCTACTGCTTAAAATCCTACCCCTTCTGATAGAGACTCCAGGGCATTGGATTGATGGGGTAAGAAGGTTTACACGTCTGCAACTTTGGCAATCAGAGCTTTAAACTGTCTTCAATATCAGCAGCATGTCATGGGCTTACTTAAACAGAAAATGATTTTGATTTCTGGCTGTGTGGAAAATAGAGTTGCAGGATTTATTGCATTCAGCTGAACAAGTTGGAAAGCATACTTTGCAGTGTGGTTTTGATTCCTTGGAGGCCTCTTGCAGGGCCGCTGTAACTGGATCTGTGATAAGAAGGCATGCTTGGCTCAAAGAGCAAAATCTGCCTGATCATGTTAAAGCAAAATTGTTGGATGCTCCTTTACAACAGGACAGTCTATTTAGTAATAAGGCAGAAGAAGTTTTGAGAAAGATGGAAGATAAAGCTAAATCTATGCAAACTGTAAAAGATTTCCTTCAAGTGCAGCCACCCAGGTTCAGTAGGCACTGGCCTACTAAGAATTGGTCCTTTCCAGTACCCACCAGAGCCGCTCAGGTCAAACCCAGACACTCCAAAGGCTCCAGGTTTCGGTCACAAGGAACTTACAGAACAAAACAATGGGGTGCTTCCACCTCCAAATCTGGAAGTAACAAGGCACCTTCCTACGGTAAACAGTCTTAATGACTTTCCTTTGCAATCACCAAGCACTTATCATTTGGCAGCCCCTTTGGGGGGAAAACTCGCACTTCATACACAAAATTGGCAACTAATTACCCAGAACAAGTGGGTTTTAAATATAGTATCCCAGTTATATAGATTTAATTTCCACATGTTGCCAATCCCAAACGGATGGCCAGGTCTGCCTCCAAATCAGTGGTCAGAGGCCCAGAAACAAGTTATGCCACTCATGAATATGGGGGCTGTTCAACCAGTACCAGAAAAGGAAAAGGGACAAGGTTTTATTCAACACTTTTCCTGGTACCCAGAAAAGACAAATCATGGCGTCCAAGTCTGAACTTATCCATTCTAAATATATTTCTGGACATTCCAAAATTCAAGATGCTGACTCTACAACAGTTACTGCCTATGCTAGGCAAGGATGCCTGGTTGGTAACTCTAGACATAAAAGAGGCTTACCTGCATATCCCAATCAGGGAATCTTGCAGAAGATACCTCCACTTCAATGCAGGCTATTTGCATTACCAGTTCTCTGCACTGCCCTTTGGCTTATCTACTGAGTCCAGGGTCTTCACAAAGTGCCTGGCACCACAAAAACCCAGCTATCTGCAAGACAAATTTTGCAGGCCTTGGGGTTCATGGCTTCCTGCATTCTAATAATTCCATATGCAAGACTGCATATGAGGAAACTTCAGTGGTACCTAAAAAGCTTATGGAGTCGACATTGTCACAGCCTGGAAACAATTATTCCTATCATTCCTTGCCTGCAGCAAGAGTTCCTATGGTGGGCAGAGGCGTGCCACCAAAACAAGGGACTGTTATTCATTCCACCCCCTGCCACCCAAACCCTGACTACAGACTCATCAGATTATGCTTGGGGGCACATCTGGCAGGGAGATGCATTCAGGGCCAATGGAGCCCAAATCAAATGCACCTACATATCAACCAGAAAGAGATGCTCGCTGTACAAAATGCTCTGACAGCCTTCAAGGACTATCTTCATCCAGGACAACTACTGATAAAGACAGACAACACCACAATCATGTGGTACATAAACAAGCAGGGGGTACCCATTCCTACCCCCTTTGCAGACTAGCCATGGCCTTGTGGAACATGGCCTTGACTTACCAAATACATCTACAAGCTCATTTCCTGCCAGGAAACCAAAATACTCTGGCAGACGAACTAAGCAGAAATCTTATGGACCCACACGAATGAAACTGGATCCACAAATCTTCCACATGTTGACACACAAATGGGGGAGACCAGACATAGATCTTTTTGCCTCACCCCAAAACTATCAGTTGGACAAATTCTGCAAAATAATTAATCACAAAAAAGCTTGGAAAGTGGATGCTCTATCCTTCAGCTGGAAAAACCTATCAGTCTATGCCTTCCCCCTCTGCCTCTGCTCTCCAAGGTCTTACTAAAAGACAGGAAAAACCAAAAATGAGTCTGATTGCTCCAGACTGTCCTCGCCAACACTGGTACCCGCTCCTACGCAATATGTCGCACCTTCCTCCGTGGTACCTGCCTCAGACACCCTATCTACTGTCTCAGCAGAACTATCAAATTCTGCACACTCAGCTCCAAACTCTGAATCTTGCAGCATGGCTAATCAACTAATTTCACCAGTTACATCTCTCAACAAACCTGTGATGGATGTCATTTTTGGAGGCTAGAAGGCCTAGTACTAGAAAATCTTATGCTGATAAATGGAAAAGATTCCGTGCCTGGAACCAAGCACAAGGAATAAGCACAGCAATGCCCAATATTCCTCAGATTCTGCAATGTTTAACTGAGATGCTTCATAAGGGCCTATCTCTTTTTTCCATAAAAATTAATGCCTCTGCCATTTCAGCTCATTACAACACAGAGCCTCCCCTCTTTTTTCATCCCCTGCTAAAGCAGTACCTCAGAGGGGCCAAAAATTTAAGACCTCCCAGGAGAGCACCATCTCCTGCATGGGACCTCAATTTTGTGTTGGAAAAACTCACCCTACCTCCTTTTGAACTAGCTACTACTGCAAACATAACATTTCTCTCTTGGAAGACCGCTTTTCTTTTAACAGCCACTTCAGCTAGAAGGATTTCAGAACTACAGGCTCTCATGGCAGTGGAGCCTTTTATTATCTTTTACCCAGACAGGGTGGCTGTCAGGACCAATCCATCCTGTATGTCTAAAGTGATATCTAGTGTGGCTCTTCCATTCATCTGCCAACCTTTTTTCCAAATCCACAGAACAAGGGTGAGCGGATTTTGCATTCATTGGATGTACACAGACAACTAAGATTCTACTTAAACAGGACAAAATCTCTAAGAAAATCTGAACAATTACTGGTGGCATTTGCTGCAGGGGCAGAGGGAAAGGCTATTTCAAAGCAGACTATTTCAAAATGGATAAGCCATTGTATTCATTTCTGCTACATGCACCGTGGTAAGCCTGTCCCCAAGGGGATCAGATCCCATTCCACCAGGGCTGCATCTATTTCTGCAGCCTTTCTCAGAGTGGTTCCTACCAGAGACATTCTAGAAGCTGCTATCTGGAGCTCAGTTCATACGTTCGCCAAACATTACCATTTACCTCTCTTCTCTAAATCCAGAGCAGGCTTTGCCACTGCTGTCCTGCAGGGCCTTATAGCTGCTTCTAATGCTGTATAATTCCATCCTCCCAACCATAGCTTTGGGATTCTACCCAAATGTAATGACTGCAACAGTGAAACACGAAGAACATAGTAGAGTTGTGTACACTTACCATAAATGTAGATGTTCGAGTGTATTCACTGTTGCAGTCCTGGTTACCCACCCGCCAGCCCCCTGTTTTTCTCTTACTATACCTCTTCTTTCCTTTACTATGCTCAAAAGCCTTTTTGGTGTATTTGCTTTTATTTGGAGGTATATTGTTTGTGTTCTAAATTACATGTGTATATATATATATATATATATATATATATATATAATATATATAATATATATATATAATATATATATATATATATATATATATATATATATATATATATACACATGTATTGCTCCCCATTTGGGGGGGCACCTGACGTCTAGGGCAAGAAAAACTGATGAAAATGGCGTCGGCTGCGTGTTTTATACCCCTGATGTCATGGAAGAAGGGACAGCAACCGACTCAGGACCCAAGACTTTAATCAAGTCGACTGAGGGCAACCTGCCAGAAGATTACCCAAATGTAATGACTGCAACAGTGAATACACTCGAACATCTACATTTATGTTAAGTGTGCACAACTGTAATTTTTGCTGGGTTGGTTTTTGCCATCATGAGAGTTTCAGTTTTATAGGGAGCCTTGAATTTCATCCCATATTTGGGACCGTCCAAATCTGTTGTTATGGTAGGTACATAACTTTCACTTTTAGCACATCAGTATCTTAGCTGCTCTTTGTGGTCTAGCTGGGACTTATTCAATAGACATCTGGATACAGAAAACCTGTAAGTATGTTTTCTGACCATCTGTTATCAGTGATCGTCAACAAAATTGCTGCATTTATTAATTTGCTTGCAATGCAATTGCTTTTCTTGGTGTCTGCATTTTGTTTTAGTTAACAAAATTGCTGCATTTATTAATTTGCTTGAGATTGCTTTTCTTGGTGTCTGCATTTTATTTTCTGTTTTACTGATAGTTAACAAAACTGTAGTGCTGTTATTTATTTGCTTGATATTTCTGGTAATTGTCTAAATCCTCTTCAGCTGGTTTCATAGTGGGGGTTGCTCTTTTGAAGCCAGCCTATCCAAGGTGTGAGCACAGCTTTTTGTGTTATCCGATTTCCTGAGGCTCTTAATTTTTCCTTTACACTACTGTATATGAGTTACAATTCTTTGAGGACAGTATCAGTATCTTAGCTACTCTTTGTGGCCTAGCTGTGACTGATTCAGTAGACATCTGGATACAGAAAGCCTGTAAGTATACTTGGTAGTTTTGCAGTTTCCCACCCCTACTGTAAATTTGATCTGGGACACTCCTACCAGTCTAGTGTCATTAGCCCATTCTACACAATACAGAGAGAACATTTGAGAAGGCCAACCCACTTAGGTTCTTAACCTTGAATTACTTTGCTAGAATCTTGTGTTCCGACTATGTGCTTCTCAAACAAACTGGAAATATAGAGCTGATAAGTATATGTTTGGCACTTTTTAACTGTTCAGAGTTTAATAAAACAACTGAATTCAGTTCAGAATACAGCTTGAATAAATTGCTTTTATTTAAACTATATTTGCTTTAATATTGCTACATGTTCAAGTGTGCTAGCTTGCACTGCACTTGGAATTGTTTTTAGTGCTGTTTTAGCTGCTTTTCTGTAAAAAAAAAAAAAAATCTAAGCTCGTTTCCTGCCTTTTCTGTAACTAGTCTAGTCCAGATACAGATTTGCTGCATCCAGGACTGTTTGTAAGTTTCTGAGTCCCCTCAAGCCTTTCTGTGTTGGAGGGAATCCTTCTAGCTTATCGGTGGGAATGGTAAGCACTAGGTAGCCTATCTACCCCAAGAGGAGTGGTTTTTGGCCCTGAAACTTTAGTTTATCGACCATTTGGGCAGTTTTTCCATCTCTTTCAACTTTCTGGTTTAAAAGCCCATGTTTGCGCTTGTTTCCCGCCTTTCCTGTAACTAGTGTAGTCGAGATACAGATTTGCTGTATCCAGGAATGTTTGTAAACTTCTGAACCCCCCCCCCCAAGACTTTCTGTGTTGGAGGGAAGCCTTCTAGCTTGTCATTGTGAGTGGTAAGCACTAGATAGCCTATCTACCACAAGATGAGTGTTTTTTGGCCCAGAAATTGTAGTTTATTGGCCGTTTGGTCAGTTTTTCTATCTCATTCAACTTTCTGGTTTAAGAGCCCGCTTTTGCACTTGTTTCTCACCTTTCCTGTAACTGGTCTAGTCCAGATACAGATTTGCTGTATCCAGGAGTGTTTGTAAGCTTCCGAGTGGTGTCAGAAAGTCTGCTGTTCAATTTTTCCCTTAGATCTGCTAGTTCTATCCTCTCCTACACTTTTACTAGCTTATTAGTCTAGCGCTTTACAAGACTTCTTGTAGCAATTATTGTAGCACACAAAAGTGCTACCAGCACTAAACGTTCTACAAAGAAACAGCTCCAGTACTTTAGTATTAATGCCCACTCCTCCAGGCATGTCTAAAGGTCAGTTCCCTGTGCTTTCTTCTGTTAACCTGGTGAACTTGGGCATCCTGAGGCAATGTAGCAACTGCCTCATGTACACTGACAACCATCTCCTCTTACCTCCCAACACTCAGACTTGCACTTATATTTCCAAATTGGAAGCCACTCGCTCTCCAGCAAAGACTAGAATAGCTGGTCAAGAGGAGCAGGTTGACACTTGCACCCCACCACATGGAACACACAGCCCTCCAGAACACACACAAGCACTGCCTTCACATAAAAACACAAACCTCACACCCACCTTTGTGGAGGCTCTAAATAAAAATCTGCCCGAACAGCAGAGACCTCCAATGCAGAAACGCACTCCACCACAACACAACACTAATCATGAGACACATAAGTCTCCTAAACAGTGTGCCAGTCAACCAAAGCCCCTAAGGCAAAACAGCATGCCCAACACACTAGTCTTAGGTGACACGATAGTGCGGCACACTGATGTCCGACTCACTAAGTTGAATAAGGAGAAAGTAACAGCTGCCTGTCAGATGCCAGGATCCGCCACATAACGCACGCATTCAGGTCCCTCAACAACAGGTACAGATATGACTTTGTCATTGTACATGTGGGTGTGAATGACCTGAGACATACCTCCCTGGACTACATGAAAAGAGACATGGAGGAGCTCTCGGATTATGTAGCCCAGGCGGGTATGACCCTAGCCCTGAGCAGCCTCCTATCATTACCCAGAATGATACCACAGTACAAGCAGAAAAGGATTGATTTCAACAACTGGCTAAATTTCTGGTGTCATTCTAAGGGGATCCAGTATCTGTCTGGGATGACATGATTGACAGACCTCGATGCTTTGCCAGAGATGGCCTGCATCTATCAACCCTGGGCTTCCGGATACTGGCCAAAGCTCTTGCCATCCCTATAATGCCTTTTTTTAGGAGGTGTTCCAAAGACCAAATTACCACTGTAACAGCTACAAACAAATGGAATCTGAAGGTCATGATGCTCAACACTAGAAGTCTAAATCTCAAAATGCACTCGCTTGAAGCACTCCTTAAAATGGAGAACATCGACATTTGTGCTGTAACAGAGACCTGGTTCAAGGCAGCAGAAAGCACCCCTGCACTACCAGGCTGTAACTCATTCCACACCTTTCAACCCCAGAACTTGGAATAAAGCTCCAAAGGTGGTGGTGTTTCCATATTCATAAAGAATGTGCACACCTCCAGACTGGTAGGCCCAACATAACACATCAGAGATACTTCAGGTGCAGCTAACATTGGGTAAGACCGCGATTCAGGTTGTAGCCTGCTGTAGATCCTCAACCATGTCCCAAGGCTCACACTCCACATTCCTAAGCACCCTGGAGAATATTAGGGCCCAACCTAACACTCTCATACTGGGCAACTTCAACTCCCCTCCATCAACTGGGAAAACTACTCGTTTACCAATACACTTGCCCAATGTTTCCTGGAATTCATTAATTCCAATGCCCTGGACCAGCTCGTTCTTACCCCCACAGCAACATCCTTGACCTGGTCATTACTAACATGGGTGACCGTTGTGCTACACCAATAGTCAACTCTTCCCTGGTTAGATCTGACCACAAACTAATCACCTTGGAAATCCACATCCCCCCCCCCCCAACAAAGATAACCACCATGAAAAACTTCTCCAAAGCTAACTTTCAGCTCCTAAAAACAGAGGAGGCTAACTTCATGGCACCCATGCAAATAGAGAACAATTGCATGACTGCCAAATCATACACTAATGCTCTGTACGAACACGTACATAAATGCATGGATCTCTCCATACCCAATAGAACCAATATGCTCTCCTCCCAAAAAAGGAAGCCAATCTGCTGGTCCCCTGCCATAAACAAACTCTACAACAGAAGGAGGAAACTGATGTAGAATAAGGTGAAGCCCCAAAACTGGAAAAACTCCCTTATCAGCCTCAACAAAAAGTTAAGATCCCTCATCAGATCCTCTAAAGCTAGCTATGAAAACAGAATTGCAGCAGATAGTAAAGACAACTATGTAGCCTTCTATAGTTATGTAAAGAATCTCCACGGCAATACCCAGATTTGTTCTGAGCTACTGCACAATGGTACCTCCTATACCGAGATATTGCCAATATAGTGGCCAACAGATTCGGTGCCAACTTTACCCCTCTCTCCCCAACCAAAGGACCGATCACAATACTAGTAGATTGACAGGAACCCAGTATTACTGCTGCACAGGTTAAAACAGCACTGTCACAGGCCAAGAATGTAGCTTCTATGGGACCTGACAATATCCCTGGCTGTGTTCTACATGAACTGCAGAGTGAACTGGCACCTTACCTGTGTGTCCTGTTCAATCACAGCCTCACCTCAGGCTTTGTCCCTACTGAATGGCACACTGCTACAGTCATCCCTCTCCACAAAGGAGTAGCGACTACAGACCCTGGGAACTATCGCCCCATTAGCCTGACGAGTCTGATATGCAAAGCTATGGAATGCATCATCATGGACCTAATAAACAAGGATATAGGGAATCTCCATACTCTGGATCCCACACAGTTTTTTTTGTGAAGGGTTAATCATGCCTGCTCAACCTGGTCAACTGCTTTGAGTCAGTCAGCATAGTTGTGGATGAAGGCAAGGTGGTTCATACAGCCTACCTTGATCTGGCCAAGGCTTTTGATACCATTCCCCACTCAGGAATTCTAGAAAAACTCACTAAGCTAGGCATCGACCCCTGTATCACTAGGTGGGTGGCAAACTGTCTCACAGGTAGAACCCACAGTGTTAAAGTAGCTGACTCCAATCAGACTGCTGACTAGTCACGAATTGAGTCCCACAGGGTTCGATCCTGGGTCCTGTCCTGTTTGGTATCTAGTTCTCTGAAGTCCAGACCAACACGAAGGGACTCTGGCTGACAAAGTTCGCAGATGATTGCAAGTTGGGAGCTATTATTTACTCCCCAAGTGATGTTGACATCCTACAGAAAGGCCTCACTGAGACCAGTGGTGGGTGTCAGAACCATGACCTTAAGTTCAATGCCAAAAAATGTGTTGTCATCCCCTTTGGGAAAAAACAGGGTCCCATGAAATACCACATCGATGGTAGTCCACTGAACACAGAAGGTATTATAAGATATCTGGGAACACAGGTTGACAGCAGCTTCTTTTTTGACCACCACATTGGCACTGTTGTCCGAAAGTCCTTCTATGTGGCACATCTCATTACTACGGGTTTTGCATCCAGGAAGAAAGAGGTCATTGTCTCCCTCTACTCTTCCTTCATTAGGCCAATCATCAAGTACAATGCCCCATTTGGCATGTACCTCACTAGACATCTGCAACAACTGGAGAGGCCACAAAAGTACCCCACAAAGAGGATTCTAGACCTTAAACACTTGTCCTATATGGACAGACTCAAAAAAAACTCCAACTATTCTCTGTCTCGTATTGCCTACTCAGAGGTGATCTCTGCTTGACTTACAAAGCCATGTCTGTCCCAGCTCTGTTAGAAATGCTACATCGAAAGAAATCCCAATCCCTCTGCACCACATGCTCCAGAGACTTCAACCTCATTACCAGAATCAACAGAACAAGCTGGAGGGACTGGTTCATAAGATAGAGACTGCCCATGCTATGGAATAGACTTCCCATACATGTCAGAGCACCTCACTGGCCCTTTTCAAGAGAAATCTTGAGTGGATGGGAAATAGAAAATTCACCCAGTGGCTCTACTCGACAGAGGCACTGGGAATTAAGGTTGGGTGGCACAATGCCAGGGTAATCCTATGGGTCAGGCTTGTAAAGGCTCCAGAGCCATTAGCCTGGTACACACCTGTGAACATAATGTAACAATGTTTACAACAGTTGTAAGATGCCATATAGTGTAATTACAAATATTTAATTACTCCGGTAAGTACTTTTGACTTTCCAGCTTACAAGACTTATCAGACTAAAGCAATTAAAAACACCATGCGTTATATAATTTCCAGTAAGCTAGCATGACTTTCATACACCAATCTGAAGTAATGAAACTTTCAGAATGATATTTACAAATAAGTTTTATTTTGCCAAAAAACCTTTCCTCGCTTATACTTGCATACTGCTTCCCTGTCTCAGACTCTTTTCTGTATAACCTCTCTACCATGAATTTCTCCTTGCCAAGTGCTTATAGCTTAACATGTCCAGTTAACAATAGTCACTTCATCCACTGCACCACTTCCACTCTCTTCCACTTGGAACTCATTCCCTCTAACACATTATCCTTTGTCAAACTGTCCTCCTTCCACTTACCCACCTCACATTTATTTTGTCAACTTTCTTCCTACATTAATAACATATCCCTCGTCAATCAATTTTATTCATTGTATCCATGATAATGGGTACTCATTCCTGTATTTTGTATCAAGTCCATTATACTACTATGCTTGACATTGCTTTTCTTGTAATGTTTATGTTTAAACTGTTTAATCAGTGTTTCATTGCAGTTGTTTTTATAATGTGATTTCTGTTTTAAATTGTATACTCACACAAATAGTAAAGCTTTTCTTGTCAGGCCTCCGTTGAAAAAGAGATGTTGCATGTCCCGGTCAGGCTATCCCCAGTAAGCAAACAAACAAATTTAAGTACTTTAATGGCATAGACTTTAAAACATGTTTAAAATTAAATGCATTATTCAAGTCCAGAAAAGCAGCATTAAACAATAACTGAAATATTTTTCACATTATTACCTCTTACAAAATAAATGTCCAAAACAAAAAAAAAAAGGCTATTACACATTTTCAAATGCCTGAAGAAAGCATTTGTTTCATTAGCTTTTTTGTTACATAATAATAGTAGTAGTAATAATAATAATAATAATAATGTTTTTCAACGATCCAGTAATTCTGCCTATATAAAATGCCTCACAGCCTGAGCTATGTGTACAGGTGTTTTGTGAACTTCAATTAAAATTTTCAGAACTATAAAATTATATGCCATTGATAAGAAATCTGTAATAACCGTATTACAATATACATTGTAAGTCACTTGCCCGTGTACCTTACAGGTTATTGCCCTTGTTAAACATTTGCTTCAAATTCACAGTTCTGTTATTAGAAAAACAGGACTCCCACCCACTATTTTATTAACTTCTGGGAATGCTTTACAAATTTTCCAGTTTACTACAACTGTCTGCTTAATAACATTTGAGACCACAGAATCTGAACTCCTTTTGATTTATACATTTTCATTTTTTTTTTCACAGATTGTGTCTTATACAGATTTGTAGCTCCATCTAGTGACTTGACTGTAGTAGAACTTTGAAAATATTGCCTTTTTCTTCTTACTGCCTTAAAATGTCTTGTTCTGCTAGCAGCAAAGGATAATTTCTTGACAAACGTCTTTCAGTGAGTTCTTAAGTTTCTTTACCAAAATCCATTTGTCCCAAGGTGAAATTCCTTGCAAGAATAACCTATCCCCTCGGCATACTCTGTTTTAAGTGGGAAGGGTGCAGTCTGTCTTAATTAAACAATGTGCTGCTACTGATCTCTTTTATATATACACCTTACTAATTTAAACATTTCCATATTTCTTTATTATATTCAGGTGTTTAGGTTTTACACTAAAATGATGATACTTGCATGTAAACTTTAGAAAGCCTGTGTTTTGGTTCCACTCTTTATGATTAATAATAATTCATCATTATACAACGACTACCCCCCATTAATATTCTAAAACGTGCACGCTGATTGGTCAGTGTGCACGTTGTAAATCAGAGTTATACTAATGGAAAAAGGTCCGGTCGCCCGGACTTTTTCTATTAGTATAACTCTTTTTTTTTTATAGCAATGGAGAAAGCAAGATCTCCATTGCTTTTTACAACCTGTCTCGCTTTTTAACATAGCGAGACAGCTTTAAAAAAGCAACGGACTATCACTGTTGCTTTTTTTAAAGCTGTCGCGCTATGTTAAACCCATTTAATATAGCGAGACACTTTAAAAAGCAACAGAGATCTTGCTTTCTTTGTTGCTTTTTTCAAAACTGTCTCGCTATGTTAAATGGGTTTAACATAGCGAGACAGCTTTAAAAAAAAGCAATGGAGATTCTTCGTTGCTTTTTTTAAAGCTGTCTCGCTATGTTAAACACGTTTAACATAGCGAGACAGGTTGTAAAAAGCAACTGAGATCTTGCTTTCTCCGTTGCTTCCACCCACAGCTCTGATGTACTGTGTAAGCATATGCATACACATGCGCAGTACATCAGAACAGTCGCAGAATACCAGACAGCTGCGGAAGGGCAGCAAGGAGGCATTATACAATGCCATTATTTAAGAAAAGTAATTATTTTTTTTCTTAAATAATGTCATTAGATATAATAACCATGCCTGGGTGTGGGTAATGCTGGATTTACCCACGGTTGTTTTTGTTTGGCCACTCGGGCTTCGCCCTCATGACCAAACCACACCAACCGTCGGTAAATGCAGCATTACCCACACCCAGGCATGGGTTATTGCTATAGTATTACCATTCAAAATGAAGTATTGTCACTAAAATGGCCATAGTTTTAAACTTTCTTAAACAATTCCCAATTGTAAACATTCCTATCTTCCCAAAAAGTGATGACAAGGTTTACAAAACTTTTTGCTGTAGTGGCTCTATTGCTACTTTTTTTCTTTTGTGTAGCATCCTTCATTAAAGACAAATCAATCTTAAGCATCAAATTAATTTAAATGTTTAAGCAGATGCAGTTTTTCAGTTAACACTTTGACTCACTCTCATGTTGTTAGAAAGTGGCATTCTGTTCCCACGTGTTGAGGGATCACTGAATAGAGAGATTCATCCTCTGTAATAAAAAGCAGGGTACGGTGTATCTAAATCTTTTATTTTCTCAGTTGAGTCCCCAAAATTTCATATATATGCCCAACCTTTTACCATAGATTTAAGTATAAATTTGTTCATTCCTTACTTTTCCTGTTGTGGTCTTTCTTAGTCAAGATCTTCCCCGGGCTCTGTGTGCTCTTCCTACTTAACCCTTTAATGTTTTTTTCTGGCTGAATGTTGACATTCTTTTTTCAGTTCAGTTAATTCTGGGAAAGAAACAAACAGAAACACTTTTAAGAAGGCTGCATCATTGTGTGCTGGATCAAAAACACATTCATTGAAAAAAATTATGATAAACCTGATTCTGACACATCATTATTCACTTCCCCAAAATTTCCTTAAAACACAAAAGCTGAGGATTTGGGTTCATATGTTCATAGGTGTGTACTAGGCTAATGGCCCTGGAGCCTTTACAAGCCTAGCCCAAAAAAATTACCCAGGCACCGTGCCACCCGATGTTAGTTCACAGTGCCCCTATCCAGTAGGGCAACTGGAATGATCCCTGGAGTGTGAACTTTGTTACCCATCCACTTGTCAGGATTTCTCTTGAAGGTCATCGAGGTGCTCTGCTTGACATGAATGGAAAGCTTATTCCAGAGTATGGGCAGTCTTTGGGAGATGAACCTGTCCCTCCAGCATGTTCTGTTAATTGTGGTAATGAGGTTGTGATCTCTGGAGCTTGTGGCATGAGGGGATTGGGATTTCTTAAGGTGTAGCATTTCAAGTAGGGTTGTGTCAGACATAGCTTTGTAAGTCAAGCAAAGATCACCTCTAAGTAGACAATAAGAGACTGAGAACAACTGAAGTTTCTTCAGTCTGTCCATGTAGGACATGTGTTTAAGGCCTACGATCCTTTTTGTGAGGTACTTTTGTGGCCTCTCCAGCTGTTGTAAGTGTCTGGTCAGGTACATGCCAAATGGGGCATTATATTCGATGATTGGTCTAATGAGGGATGAGTAGAGAGGGATTATGACCTCTCTTCCTGGATGCGAAACCTTTGGTTATAAAATGTGCCGTGTAGAATTACTTTCTGACCACAGTGGCAATGTGGTGGTCGAATGTGAGGTGACTGTCGACCTGGGTGCCCAGATCTCTCGCTGTTCAGTGGGCTCCCGTCAGCGTGGTAATTCGTGGGAACTGAGTTTTTTCCAAAGGTGATGATAATGCATTTTTTGGCATTAAGCTTCAGGCCATCCGAGACCAGTCATTGGTCTCGGAGAGGCCCTTTTGTAGGATGTCTGCATCACTTGGAGAGTTGATAATAACTCCTAGCTTGCAGTCATCAGCTAACTTGGTCAGCCAAAGTCCTTCTGTGTTGGCCTGGATTTCTGAGAAGTAGATGCCAAACAGGAGAGGGCCCAGGACCGAGCCCTTTGGGACTCCACTCGTTGACTATCGACAGTCTGACTTGGAATCCGCAACTTTTACTCTGTGGGCCCTGTCTGTGAGCCAATTTGTGACCCACATAGTGATGTAAGGATTGATGCATAGTTTGGTGAGTTTATCAGTGATACCTTAGTGGGGAATGATATCAAAGGCCTTGGCCAGGTTGAGGTATGCTGTTTGAACTGCATTACCCTCATCCACAGCCATGGTGACTGCCTCAAAGAAGTCAACCAGGTTCAGCAGGCAGGGTCTCCCCTTGACAAAGCCAAACTGTGTGGGGTCAAGATTTTGGAGATTGCCTGTATCTTTGTTAGGCAAGTCCATGATGATGTGCACCATAGCTTTGCTTACCAGACTCGTCAGGCTAATGGGGCTATAGTTCCCAGGGTCTGTAGTTGCTCCCCCTTTATGGAGTGGGATGACTGTAGCAGTGCGCCATTCGTTAGGGACATAGCTTGAGGTAAGGCGGTGATTGAACAGAGCACACAGGTGTGGTGCCAGTTCATTTTGTAGGTCATGTAGGATGCAGACAGGGATATTATCAGGTCCCATGGATTCTGTATTCTTGGCTTTGGACAATGCAGCTTTTACCTGTGCTGCAGAAATGGTGGGTACCAGGCTTTCTTCTGGTATTGTGATAGGGCCCTTGGGGGGGGGGGGGTTAAAGTTGGCACTGAATCTGTCTGCCAGTATGTTGGCTATATCTGTTGGCTCAGTATAGGAGGTGCCATTGTGCAATAACTCTGAGCAAATCTGGGTATTGCCTTTGAGGTTTTTGATATAGCTATGGAGGGCTTTGTGGTTGTTTTTGGTGTCCGCCGCAATTCTGCCTTCATAGCTGGCTTTAGAGGATTTGATAAGGGATTTCAGCTTTTTGTTGAGACTGATAAGGGAGGTTTCCAGTCTTGTGACTTCATTTTTTATGCAACAGTTTCTTCCTTTTGTGGTAGATTTTATTGATGGCTGGGGACCACTAGATTGGCTTCCTTTTTTGGAGGAGAGTGTCTTAGTTCTATTTGGTATGGCAAGGTCCATGCATTTGTGTACATGCTTGTACAGTGCATTGATGCATGATTTGGCAGTTATGCAGCTATTTTCCATTG
The DNA here is from genome assembly GCF_019279795.1 of Protopterus annectens. Classification (NCBI taxonomy): domain Eukaryota; kingdom Metazoa; phylum Chordata; order Ceratodontiformes; family Protopteridae; genus Protopterus; species Protopterus annectens. The sequence goes on from NC_056728.1 coordinate 133,068,632, forward strand.
GCATGGGCGCTGAGAAGTTAGCCACCTCTGTTTTTAGGAGCCCAAAGTCAGTTTTAGAGAAGTTTTTCAGAGTGGTCACCTTAGCTGGGGTTGTAGGTGAGATGGAGATTTCCATGGTGATCAGTTTGTGGTCAGATTTAACCAGGGAGGAATTGACTATAGGTGTGGAGCAACAATCTCCCTTGTTGGTGATAACCAGGTTGAGGATGTTGCTTCCTGTAGTAGGGGTCAGAATGAGCTGGTCCAGGACATTGGAACTGATAAATTCCAGAAAGCGTTGGCCTGTACATTGGTACTTGAATAATTTTCCCAGTTGATGGAAGGGTAGTTGAAGTCACCCAGTATGAAAGTATTGAGTTGGACCTCGATAGATTCCAGGGTGCTTAGGAACTTGGAGTGAGAGTCTAGGGATGTGTTTGGGGTTCTATAGCAGGCTATGACTTGCATCACCATCTTACCCAGTGTTAGTTGTACCTGAACTATGTCTGATGCATTGTGCTGAGCTACCAGTCTAGAAGTGTGCATATCCTTTAAAAATATGGAGACACCACCACCCTTGGAGCTTCCTGCCGTATTCTGGGGCTGAAAGGTATGGAATGAGTTGTAGCCTGGGAGTGCAGGGGTGCTTTCTGCCTCTTTAAACCAGGTTTCCATTACAGTGCAGATGTCGACATTCTCCATTTTGAGAAGAGCTTTGAGCAAGTACATCTTGAGATTTAGAGTTCTAGCATTGAGCAGCATTACCCTCAGATTGCATTTGTTTGTAGCTGTTACATTGGAATTTGGTGTTTGGAACACTGCCTAAAAAGGCACTATAGGGGTGGCAAGAGCCTTGGCCTGTACCCAGAATCCCAGGGGTGACAAATCCAGGCAGTCTTTGGCAAAGCATCGAGGTCTGTCGATCATGTTGTCCCGAACAGATACTGGATCCCCTTAGAATGACACCAGAAACTTAGCCAGTTATTGAAGTCAGTTGTTTTCTGCTCATACTGTAGTATAATTCTGGGTGACGGTAGAATACTAATCAGGGCTAGGGTCATACTTGCCTGAGCCACATAATCCGAGAGTTCCATCACATCTCTTTTCATGTAGTCCAGGGAGGTACGTCTCAGGTCATTCACACCCACATGGACAATGACAGAGTCATATTTGTACTTGCTGTGGAGTGACCTGACTGCATGTGTTATGGGGCAGATCCTGGCACCTGATAGACAACTGACTGTCACCTTCTCCTTGTTCAACTTAGTGAGTGGGACATCAGTGTGCCTCACAATGGAGTCTCCTATGATTAGTACATTGGGCAAAGTGTTTTGCTTAAAGGGCTTGGGTTGAGGGGCACACTGTGGTGGTGAGTTATGTGTTCTGGCGTTGGTGTTGTGTTGTGTTGGTAGAGTGCGTTTCTGTCTCGGGGGGTGTGGTCTCTTTTGTTTGGGTAAATTTTTATTGAGAGCCTCCGCGAAGGTGGGTGTATGGTTTGTGTTTCTATGTGTGGGTTGTGATGGTTGGTGTTTTGGAGGGCTGTGTGTTCTATGTAGTGAGTTGCAGATGTTGACCTCCTCTTGACCAGCTAGTCCGGTCTTGGTTGGAGCATGCCCTGCTTCCAGTTTGGTGATATAAGTGCATCTCTTACAGGTATGAGTGCTGGGAGGTAAAGGAGGTGGATTGTCTGTGTACATTAGACAGTTGCCACACTGTCTTAGAATGCCCAAGTGCCCCAGGTTAGCAGGAGAAAGCACAGGAAATTGCCCTACAATCATACTAGGAGAGGTGGTCATAACTAATAAGTACTGGTGCTGTTACTGCGTAGGAACAGCTAGTGCTGATATCGCCTAAATGTGCTACAATAAATGCTACAAAAGCCTGTTAAAGTGCTAGCTGATTAAGCTAATTGAAGTGCAAGAAGTAAAAGAACAAGCACGTTTTAAGGGGAAAATTGAAGAGCAGACCTTCTGGCACCGGTAACAGTTTACATCAGCTGAGTGCCACTGGACAATGTGCAAACACGGGCTTTTAAACCAGAAAGTTGAAAGGGATGGAAAAAAATGCCCAGACGACCAATAAGCTACAATTTCTGGACCAGAAACCACTCCTCCTGTTGTAGATAGGCTACCTAGTACTTACCACTCCCACTTATAAGCTAGAAGGCTTCCCTCCAACACAGAAAGGCCTGGGGGGCTCAGGAACTTGCAAAACAGTCCTGGATACAGCAAATCTGTATCTGGACTAGGCTAGTTACAGGAAAGGTGGGAAACAAGCTGACAAATATTCAAACTTGCTAGCAATGTGAGCAGATGTTACATGTTTAGAAAATCATTGTTTGTAATGGGACAAGCCCCCTCCCCCTTAAATATGATTTTTGTCATGCAGAGGTCACTAGATTGTTGACAGTGTGATAACTTAGACAGCATAAATCTTATCTAGATCTTTCTTCTCTAGGAGGTTAAGAGATCTCACAAACTGTTACACAGACTCATATGGGAAGCAGTCTTGTTTGTATCGTAAGGAAATAAAGAATGAGCAAATAAGTAAATAAGCAGTTAATTTTGAGTGACTGTTTTGCAAAATCTTGTGATCTGACATGATGACTGGAAGCCATGTTGCACAGATCAGCAGTAGAACTTGCATTTATAGCTCTACTCTTTGTAGTGATGAATGTTTGTTGACTATTAAAGCAGCAGCAGCAGTTAATTTACCATATCATCACAGGTATTCACTTTGTAGAATTCAAGTCTTTAGAGTCATACTCCCCCCCCCCCCTCTTTTGAACAACTTGTCAAATTGTGCTGTTCCTGAAATTAATTTTATTTGCTTTCTGGTTAACATCATCATTGGATTTGGTTTTCTGCTATTACTAGACCTGTACATTTGTAGTGTCCCATTCATCCCTTTTAATATTCTTTACTTTATCTACTGTCTTTTTATGTCTCTGCATTTAATAACTTCTGAATTTACCAAATATCAAAATGTTTGTGTCTTCTTAAATGTTTTGTTCTTTGCCATTGCTGTTGTGTGATATTTCAAAGTTTTATTTTTCCTGAGTAAGGTAGAATTAGTTTTGTATATTAAAATGTGTGTGTAAATTCATTTGTTGTCAGTTCTTAAGAAGGTGTTGATTTTCTGAACTATATTCAGAATTCTGGTCCACTTCTTAGAGACCCATTTCACTGTAAAATAATCTGAAAGTATTAAACATTACCAGTAGTTTAGCAAGAGCTCTCTCCATAGTTGATTTAAAAAAATCTCATTTTGGGGGGCACTTCTTTATCTGTATCCACATATTTATTTCCCCTTCATTAAGACTTAAAAATCTTGATCAGCAGGTTAACTCTGTGAACTTAAATTAGTACCCATTACTGCTGCAGGACGTATCTGTAATGCACCCTACATGGTCTTTCACAAGTATTGGGTGCATCTTAGGACTAATTTGTTGTGGTCTGTGTTCAGGAAAGAAAGGATTCTTCACACTCATGGGCAGCCAGATTTCTCAGAGGCAGCAGCTTGTTATTCTTCTTGTGCATCAATGTGATGATTTTTAAAAGGAGCTCTTTAATTCAAATGTTATCAAACAACATGTACTTAAAATCACCACTATCACATTACAGTCGTATTACATACATACATACTTTTTGTTTAAACTTTTAACAATTCAAGCTGTAGACGTTTCCAGCCAATAAATCTGTGCTATTCAGTACTGTTTTATTTTTGTTATTTTCAGTTCTCCCCAACATTGCTTCCCCACCACTTCTCCATTCTGAAGGTAGTAGTTGTTTACATTCATTCCATTTAAGTTTATTTCCCTTTTTCTTTTTCATATCTAACTAACCTTCCCCAAGTGCTTTATGTAATAATTTTAAACCTTGATTTCTACTAGTTTTATTTATTTATTTATTTTTTTGTTGTTGACTTTGCTAAAATTAAAGCATTCTTATGTTCTGACATTTTAGTTCCCCTTCTCCATAGCAACATCTTGTCTTAAGTAACTTTGTTCTATATTTAGCAAGTTATTACTGCTGTGTTGGGGTTCATAATCAAATTGGGAGGCACATTCTTAGAATTTTTGTAGGTTTGTCACAGGACTGTTAGCTGGTTTTGCTTAGTTGCTGAACATTCATGAGATAGCAGTACACATTTTTTGATGGTCCCAAACATATTAGCAGGCAGCTTGAGTCACAAACTTCAGTAGTAGTCTGCAGCTCATATTTTCGAGGCTGATTTTTATTTCTTCTTCTTCCTGTCCCCCCCCAGGTTTTTCTTAGTATGGTTCTGGTTCTAGCAAGAAGCTTGTAAATGTAGCATTAGGAATATGTTCAACATTCAGTTACAGTAGCCTAAACTTTATGGGTTTCACCCTGCAAAGGGTATGACCAACTGGCCAGTTTTCAAAGCTTCGGGGCACCTTCCATTCTCCCTAGCCTCTGTGGAAATCAAGGAGAGCCACATAAAAGATGCAATTAGGGCCCCAAAATGTTCATAGATTTGTTGCCACCAAAGTGTGCCTTCTCTCTGTGGGATTCATGGAACTGATGGTTGGGTAGCAATCCTTCATGGCTGGACAGAGAAGTACATCTTTGGGGAAAATCATCCACTGCTTTCTGAGGAAAAATTGTTTTTTTTTTCCCTTTTAAAATATGTATGTTATGCTGGGAAATGTCACCTTTATGGCCTATCTTGTCTTGTAAAGGGAGTTTTCCATAGGGAAACTTTCCATGTGGAAAAAAAACTTTAAAAATCTTTGATTTTTTTTTCTTACATTTCTGCATAGAATCTGTATTGAAGGGGGCAGAATGTTGTGCTTTTGTGGGCTGTCACTAAAATTTTACTTAAACTTTTTCCGTTAAGAGGTTTACTGACTTAGGCTCCACTATCCACCTCACAAGCTCTTTTTTTCCACTAAGCTGTGGAGCAGTTGTATTTCTCATTTATTTATTCCTTCCCACGTCCACAAGAAGAAATTTTCTGTGTAGTCTTCAAGAGTCAAGCCATTTCCCTCACTGCCTCAGCCACTGATGGCTGATTCTGCTGTGGCCCGATCTGGTTTCTCTGACTGTTCATCTCTGCCTCTCAGTCCCTCTAAGGTAGCTCCTCAGGAAGCTACTAAGGACTGAGAGTTAGACATGCCCTCTGTGGCTGTAAGGTTGCCCTCACCGGTCATGTGAGAACCACTCTTACTGGTTTTGAAGGAAGGAGTGGAGGAAATCCATAGCCGGGCTATGGTGCCTTATTTCTGAGTTAGTGCTCCTACCATCGGTCTGTCTTTTTCCAGGGTGTTTCAGAGGAAAGGAAAGGAAAAAGTTAATCATGTGACTTTTCCTGTTTAACTATGGACAGGAAATAATTGATGGGTTTGCTAAGGGATTGCTTTCAGCTTTTAATGTTTTAAATCTTGTTTTTTCACTGATTACAAATTTCCACTCTGACACTGATTCCTATTCCTTGGAGCAGAGAATGGAAGGGATTATTTTTCTTCATTGAATTTTCATGCTAAAGATTCTAATTTTGAAGAAAGTTTCTTCAGATTTCCATTGAGAAATTTTATATTTTTCTGAAACTGTTAGCTGAAATGATTTTTCATTGGGAGCAGAATGAAATCCCTATTTCTCAGCAGAAGTATTATGATTTTTTGCAACTGGATTTTCATCAACTTGCAGCGGTTTCTCCTATTTTATCAGCTTTAGAGGATTTTCTAAACAGCTTACAGTATGCCTGATAATAAATTTCCTGCTCGTAAAAATTTGATAAATTATATGAAGTACTTCAGAAATGTAAATATTTTTTTCTAATACCGATGTTCTTCGTGTTTCACTTTTGCAGTCATTACATTTGGGTAATCTGCTGGCAGGTTGCCCTCAGTCGGCCTGAATATCAAAGTCTTGGGTCCTGCGTCTGTTGCTGTCTTCTCTTCCATGACGTCAGGTTGTCAGGGGTATAAAACATGCAGCCGACGCCATTTTCTTCAGTCTTTCTTACCACGCGGTGCCTGAAGCAGAAGCAGTTCGCAAGTGCCGGTCGACTGACTCCCGAAATTTTCGCATTCGAGTTTCAGAACAGAAGTCTTCAACTAAAGCTAAGTACCCCATTGGGGAAACTTTTTCTTGCTCCTTACCGATGTCAGTAAAAGTTAATAATTGCATTACTTGTGGGAAGCAAATACCTCATAAGGATTTTCATTTGTACTGTATTCCTTGCCTAGGCTCAGATCAGAAAGTGCCTTGCTGTCGGTTTTGTGCTAGATTTAACCAATGCACTGTTAAGCGTTGGTATATCTTTGCTTCAAAATATTTTGGAAACAGATTTAATTACCCTGAAATGTCGTCGGATAGCAATCCGACTACCGGAGTTCACAAAAAACGCAAAGAAAAGGACAGAGACAGACCGTTGAGGTCCAAAACTGATGACAAAGCTTCTCCCAAGTCAGTTGCCGGTTCGTCGGTACTCAGTGAGGCGCTTTTGCAGCCCCTGATATCCGCTACTTTTGAGTCGCAGGCCTCTACCGAGACCCATGCAGAGTCCAGTATGCTGAGAGATTCTCAGAGTATTGTACCCGCGGATGTCTCTCCCTCAGATGGGTCTGGAGCCGCTGACCAGGCACCGGCTTCTGAGGGTGTTTTCAGGCCTCAACATTTCTATATAAAACCGACGCCAGCTTCAAAGACAAAAGCAACTTCTAAGGCTAAAAAACTGACGCATGAGCCACATGCTCAGGCCTCTATGCCTTAAAAACAGATGATCAAAATGGCTGAAGACTTAATTACCTTGATCAGGGGTGCCCCCCCCCCCGCCCCGATAAGAGGCCTAGGCAAGACACTGATTATGAATCTTCAGATCAGATTTCTATTTCTTCTGATTCCTCTTCTGATCAGGAATTTTCTATACCACCCTATGAGGATTCAGACGCAGAAGAATCCATCCCATCTGCATCTCCTCCTGAAGATTATTATTTTGGAGAAACCTTGCATACTTTAAGGAACATTTTCATTGGGAGAGTCAGGATTTTTCGGAATCAAAAAAGAGGCTTAGGGATTTCCTTCTTCCTCAGCATAGGCCTTTGGCTATACCTCCTGTATTAGACATTGTTGATGATGTGTTTTCGGAATCAAGCATGGCTCCTGATTCCCTACCTCCAGCTCCTATTAAGCCAGACAGATATTACAGGGTTCCTGACTCCCACAAATTTTTATTCAAAAATCCTGCTGCTGACCCTGAAACTATCCCACAGGGTCCCAAAGGTGTAAAGGCCTCTACTGCTAAGAATCCTACCCCCTCTGATAGAGATTCCAGGGCACTGGATAGATGGGGAAAGAAGGTTTATGTCTGCAACCTTGGCAATTAGGGCCTTAAACTGCCAGTATCATATGCTTAAATATCAACAGCATGTTATGGGATTATTGAAACAAAAAATGATGTTGATTTCTGAATGTGTGGAAAATAAAGAATTACAGGAATTATTGCATGCAGCAGAACAGGTTGGAAAGCATACTTTGCAATGTGGTTTTGATTCCTTGGAGGCCTCTTGCAGGGCCGCAGTTACTGGATCTGTGATTAGAAAGCATGCCTGGCTCAAGGAGCAAAATCTGCCTGATCATGTTAAAGCTAAATTGTTGGATGCACCTTTATAGCATGATACTCTGGTTATAAGGCAGAAGAGGTTTTAAAGAAAATGGAAGACAAAGCTAAATCTATACAAACTGTAAAAGATTTCTTACAAGTGCAGCCACCCAGAGTCAGTAGACACTGGCCTACAAAAAAGTGGTCCTTTCCTGTGTCCAGCAGAGCCTCATGGGGCAAATCTAGGCACTCAAAAGGCTTTAGATACCAATCACAGGGTTCTTACAGGTCAAAGCAATGGGATGCCTATACCTCCAAATCTGGAGGAAACAAAGCACGACCCTACAGTAAACAGTCCCAATGACTTCCCTCTGTCATCACCAAGGAATTATCTATTGGCAGCCCCCTTAGGGGGAAAATTAGCACTTCATGCTCAGAATTGGCAGTTAATAACCCAGGACAAGTGGGTATTAAACATAGTATCCCAGGCATACAGATTTCATTTCCATACCTTGCCAATTCCAAATGGTTGGCCAGATCTGCCACAAAATCAGTTGGCAAAGGCACAGAAGCAAGTTACGTCCCTCATGGATATGAGGGCTATTCATCCAGTACCAGAACAAGAAAAAGGGCAAGGGTTTTATTCAAGACTGTTCCTGGTACCCAGAAAAGACCATGCCTGGTGTCCAATACTGGATTTATCGATTTTGAACATCCCAAAATTCAAAATGTTGACTTTGCAACAGCTTCTGCCCATACTGGGCAAGAACACTTGGTTAGTGACTCCAGACTTAAAAGAGGCATACCTGCATATCCCAATAAGGGGATCGTGCAGAAGATACCTCCATTTCAAGGTTGGTTTTATGCATTACCAATTCTCTGCACTGCCCTTTGGCTTATCTACTGTGCCCAGGGTCTTTACAAAATGCCTGGCACCAGTAATTGCATTTTGCAGACAAAGAAGCATACAAATCTATCCTTACTTGGACAACTGTCTCATTCAAGCAGAAAACAAGGACATTCTTCTTCAACATCTGGTGTTTGTAAAAAGGCTTCTAACATGCCTATTGTACACAATAAATTAAAAGAAATCACAACTGGTACCCACTCAAAAGATTACATTCCTGGCTGCAAGCTTGAATACAACTGCCCAGATGGCTTACCTTACGCCAGACAAGCAAATGACTATTTACTTCAAACTGATGGCAACAAAAACCCAGTTATCTGCTAGACAAATTCTGCAGGCTTTGGGGTTCATGGCATCCTGCATTCTACTAATTCCATATGCAAGACTGCATATGAGGAAACTACAGCGGTATCTAAAAAGTTTATGGAGCCAACATTGTCAGTCTGGAAACAATGATCCCTCTCATTCCCTGCCTACAACAGGAGTTTCTTTGGTGGGCAGAGACATGCCACCTTTCACTCTACCCCCTGCCACCCAAACCCTAACTACAGACGCAGCAGACTATGCTTGGGAGGCCCACCTGGTGGGGAGATGCATTCAGGGCACATGGAACCCAAAGCAAATGCATCTGCATATCAGCCAGAAAGAGATGTTAGCTGTTCAGAACGCCCTGACAGCCTTCAAGGACTTTCTTCATCCAGGACAACTACTGATAAAGACGGTCAACACCACGGTTATGTGGTACATAAACAAGCAGAGGGGTACACATTTCCTACCACCTATGCAGATTAGCCATGGCATTGTGGGACACAGCCTTAACTTACCAAGTACATCTTCAAGGTCATTTCCTGCCAGGAAAACAAAATACTCTGGCAGACGACCTAAGCAAAAGTCTTATGGACCCTCACGAGTGGAAACTAGATCCACAAGTCTTCAGCATGATAACAGAGAAATGGGGGAGTCCGTACATAGATCTATTTACCTCTCCCCAAAATTATCAACTGGACAAATTCTGCACAAGGACTTATCACAGACAAGCATGGAAAGTGGATGCCCTATCCTTCAGTTGGAAAAACCTATCAGTCTACTCCTTTCCTCCTCTGCCTCTTCTTCCCAAGGTCTTACTAAAGGTCAGACAGTAAAAACCAAAAATGATCCTAATTGCCCCGGACTGGCCTCGCCAGCACTGGTATCCAATTCTAAGGAATATGTCTCAACTCCCTCCTTGGTACTTGCCTCAAATACGTCATCCACTGTCCCAGCAGAGCAATCAAATTCTGCACAATCAGCTCCAAACTCTGAACCTGGCAGCATGGCTGATCATGTAGTTTTTCAAACACATCTCAGTAAATCTGTGATGGATGTCATTTTGGAAGCCAGAAGGCCTATTACTAGAAAATCATATGCTGATAAATGGAAGAGATTCTGTGCTTGGAACCATGCACAAGGAACAGACACAGCAAAGTCAAATATTCCTCGGATTTTACAGTACTTGACTGAGATGCTTGACAAGGGCCTATCTTTTTCATCAATAAAAATCCATGCCTCTGCCATCTCGGCTCATTACAACACAGACCCTCCCATCTTTTCTCACCCTCTACTAAAACAGTATCTTAGAGGGGCCAAAAATTTAAGGCCTCCCAGAAGATCACCGACTCATGCATGGGACCTCAATTTTGTGTTGGAAAAGGTCACCCTGCCTCCATTTGAACCAGCAGCTAATGTTGATTTAAAGTTTTTATCTTGAAAAACAGCTTTCCTGCTAGCAATCACTTCAGCAAGAAGGGTTTCAGAACTACAGGCCCTCATGGCTGTGGAGCCTTTTATTACTTTTTACCCGGACAGGGTGTCCCTCAGGACTATTCCTTCTATTATGTCTAAGGTGGTATCCAGTGTGGCTCTTAACCAAACTATTCACCTGCCAACTTTTTACCCAAATCCACAGAACAAGGGGGTAGCGGATTCTGTGTTCCTTGGACGTACACAGACAACTAAGATTTTACTTAAACAGGACCAAATCTCTAAGAAAATCGGAGCAGCTACAGGTGACATTTGCTGCAGGATCAGAGGGGAAGGCTATTTCAAAGCAGACTATTTCAAAGTGGATAAGCCACTGCATTTGTTTCTGCTACTTGCATCATGGCAAACCGGTGCCCAAGGGAATCAGGCCACATTCCACCAGGGCTGCATCTACTTCAGCAGCTTTTTTCAGAGGGGTGCCAACCAAAGACATTCTGGAAGCTGCTACTTGGGAGCTCTGTTCATACTTTTACAAAACATTATCATTTGCCAATCTTCTCTAAGACCAGGGCAGGCTTTTCCACTGCAGTTCTGCTGGGCCTTATAGCTGCTCCTAATGCTATTTAGTTCCAGCCTCCCATCCATAGCTTTGGGATTCTACCCAAATGTAATGACTGCAACAGTGAAACATGAAGAACACACTTACCATAAATGTAGATGTTCGAGTGTATTCACTGTTGCAGTCCGGTTTACTCACCACCTTTCCCCCTTTTTTCTAGAACTTCTCTTTCCTTTTCTATATTCTACAGCCTTTGTGGTGTATTTGCTTTTAGATGAAGGTAAAGTTTATGTTGTTACAATTGCATTTATATATAGTTTTTATATATATATATATATATATATATATATATATATATATTTTTTTTTTTTTGTTCCCCATTTGGGGGGCATCTGACATCCAGGGCAAGAAAAACTGAAGAAAATGGTGTCGGCTGCATGTTTTATACCCCTGACGACCTGACATCATGGAAGAGGAGACAGCAACTGACGCAGGACCCAAGACTTTGATATTCAGGCCGACTGAGGGCAACCTGCCAGCAGATTACCCAAATGTAATGACTGCAACAGTGAATACACTCAAACGTCTACATTTATGGTAAGTGTACACAACTGTACTTTTCATATCCTGATGTTATTTCAGTATCAATGCTATATACTGTTAAATGTATTGCAAATGCTAACCTCATTCTTTCTGACAAGGATGGGAAAGCTTTTGATAGCTTTGAGAAGACAGTTTGTTCTCCTGCTACTGTAGCTTTCAGAATTCTGAACTGATAGCCTCACATGTTAACATTTTTACTTGTTTCTTTGCTTTCCTTCTTCAGAGGTTAATACTTCATTAGATTCCTTTTATTTTGTTTACTACTCAAGTAACCAAATATTCTTTAAAGTGTTGTTATGATTCTACTGATACCGTATCCAGGGCTGCTGCTACTGTGTCAGTTATGAGGTGGTTTGCTTGGTGACATTCTCAATACTTACTAGAAGATGCTAAAACTGAGTTTAAATTCACCCCTTAACAAAGATGTTTTGTTTGGTCCTCCTGCTGATGAGTCCCTTAAAATGTCTGACAAAAGATCGAAATTTGTTAGAGGTTTCCCACATCTTTTCAACCCTCCTTTTTAAGTTCAGTAAATACTTTCTTTGTAAATCAGAACTCTTTTTTTTTTCAGGAAGCAGTGAGCAATCTCAGCACAGTTCATTGAAAAGAAATAAAAAAGAACATGGCAGATGAAGAAAAAAGGGGAAGCCTCTCAGCGCTAAGTATAATCTAAAAAGTTAGAATGACTATGTGCCTATTCAGATTCCCCCACTCCCACCCTAGCAATCCCTTAACTCTATCCCTCAGTCTAGTCTTTAGTAGTCATCTCACACAAATACTTAATTTAAACTCATCCAGTTACATTACAGTGCACTGAAAACAGTCTGCCAGTTCATTTCCAACTCCCCCCCCTTGAGGAACACTCATACACCACACCCTCTAAAGCCAGATGACTCTGTCACCTACAGAGGAGAGCTACTCCTAGGGTCTCTTCTTTTCAGACTTTTTCAACCAGTTGCTTTGCTGTCAAACTCCACAAGAAAATCACCCCCTTCATCCCTCACAGCTTCCCCCGATTGACTGCTTCACTCCAGACCAACCAAACTTCAATGTACTGTATTGATCACTCTTTCTTCATTCTTTCATCCAAACTCTGGCAGTCCCTCCCTCACCTAAAAGAAATCTCCCCTTTACCCTCTTTGAGTACAACTTCAGATGCCTCCATCAAAAATCTGACTCCAACTGCTTTTCCACTGGACACATCACCTAACTCTTCCCTCTTATACATCACTTCTACTTCCACCCTCTGTTCCCCTGCTGCTTAACTCCTAAATTTGATTAAAATGAACCCACATTTGTTTTTCCTCTCTGTAAATAATATTTGCTCATTGTTTCAGTTGTCTGCTGAACTTTGTACCTTCTGTGATTACTCTGTGTTTGTGAATCAGTTCTCTCATGATTTTTTGTGAATTTCTTCAAATATGCTACCCCATTAAATGGTCTGTTGTAATCAGTGCACTACCCTGGTAAACAGATGTTTTCTGTTTTTCTGTTTGTATGTTTTAGTTGTTTTGAATATGTTTTTGTTGATAATTCTTTTCAAAAATGAATTCTGGGTATTCTAATATGATGCAGGAGAGGATGATGACAGCAATCTTTAGGTGAATGTACTATTTAGTGAACAGGGTGGTGGGGGTAAGAATACATAGGCAAAGACACTGGTGTGGGCTTTTTAGGGGAGTGGCTTAGGATGAGCTGGGGGGGGGGGAGAAGGTCATAGATGATTTGGGGGACTGGAG